>NC_051852.1:82077888-82380918 GCF_905115235.1 Hermetia illucens | reverse complement strand
GTATCTAAGTCAGTCATGACTTCCCTGAGGCTCTTGTGCCGTCTGCTTTAAATCGTTCTGCAATAGAATAGATGTTGTGAGGGTTCTCTGCAGATCTTTCCATTAATGTACCATTTTAAGGTACGAACGCCGGAATCTAAATGGTTTATTGTGGTAACTCGGAAGTAAAAAAAGTGAAAAATATGCAACTTATCAGTGATGAGAATATACACTTTCTCCAGAAAAATACGCAATTACTGGTGAAATAATCAATTATCTGATGTATTCCTGGGCCAGAGGAGCAGCTCGGAGAGTAGTACATAATAGGAGCGAGATTCAGATGAGATATATCATTGACGGTAGGACGGGTGCAATGACTAAGGGATGGCAAGAATTGGCGGAAATCTCCAACAGGATTACTATTCGAAAAGTGTCAAAACTCCACAGTATAGCATATACGATCCTTTAACTAGCTATGAAGTCTAAGCCGGACATATCATTTAGGGTTGGACGATCCTACTTATGTACTTAAAAGATAAAGGTTCCTGGTGATGGTGACCGGTGGTAGGCTAACGGAAGAATCCGTCGTGAACTCCCTGCAACATGGAGCAGAATGCAGAATGGTGTATTCCTGCATAGTTTGAATCAAACTGTGTGACAGTTCCAAGAAGCCAATCATGAGAGTGTGTAGTAGAGGTGTAAGGTGTAAGTAGAGGTGATGACAACGGCCAGGCTAAACTTAACACAGAACCTGAAACACGCTTCCGTTAAGACATCTAATAGCCACATGGTCCTGATAAGGATGATTCTAAATATAGGAAGCGCGTGAATCATTTGTGGTCTGCTTATAGCGATTTTTTAAGGTCCATATTACTCTACGTGGTTTCAGTTTGGACTGCCCTAAAAGTGTATCGCTTTTAGCGCTATCACCAATGTCGTGTGGCACGCCCGTGTGGAAAAAATGGCGATTTAGAATGCAATCATCTGCACGGTACCATCATGGTGTAATGTTTTGCGTTATGGGGAAACTCCTTCGTCTCCACGTGGTGGGCTGACTCCAAAGCATGCAAAGACTCAACAGTCGGATGGCAAGGCTATGGCACCAGTATTTTGGGATGCGCATGGTATAATATTCTTCAACTAACTCGAGAAGGAAAGAATCATCAAACGCGACTATTACATCGCGTTATTGAACCTTTTGAAGGATGTAATCGTGAAAAACAGCACCGGGCCACAAATCAATGAAAACGATGGTAAAATTGTATGAATTGGGCTTCTAATTGGTCCCTAATCCACCGTTTTCTCTCGATCTGGTACCCAGCGATTTTTTCATGTTCTCAGACCTCAAGAGAATGCTTGCTGGAAAGAAATTTAGTACCGATGAAGAGGTTATTTAGGCGAACTCTCTAGGTTGTAGAAGATCAGTTGTAGCGCAGATTTATATTCCATATTTAGCGCCCTTGTGCTAACTGGGACGATCATTTAGGCTATTTTCTTTCCTGGTAGATAAATGTTTGTAAATTAACTTACCTAAACAAGTTTCGGGTTGAACTTAGTTGCTTTGTGTTCGTCCACTAAAGTTATCTATCTGGCTCAGAACCCAGTCAGTTGCTGTTTGCAAGCAGCTGCCAAACCACGATATTCTTATATAAATATATACGATTGCCATTAATCTCTATGAGGGGCATAGCACGTCCGTTACATCCGCATTTCATTATTGTCAGTCGCTGACATTTTGATTAAGCTCCTATCAAACTGTTCAAGAAGCGCAGAGCAAACATTTACGTGGAACAGCCGGATCCTGCTGTCTAGATTTTGATCAGAAAACTTTCAATTACAATACTTTGTCATTTACTAAGTCTCAACTGAACTAAAATCGATACAATAACTCTAAGCTACTTTATGTGTTTCCATATTCTTAAGAATATATCCACACGACTACCGGCTTTTTCGGAAGCGGATAGGTTAGCAAACAGTAAGAGAAATGGGATAAGTTTTGAATTTACTTTAAAAAAATCGAGAAGGGAATTGTAACAAGTCCTTTCAAAACAAAGTTTCTTTAATAACATTTGGGATAATTTAGAATAATAATCATTGGTCAGTTTTCTTTGGGCATTATATTTATTATTTAGTTTTTACTTTCATCTAATCATAGCTCTAAATACGACTATTTTTTCGATTTTTAGATAAAAGAAAACAATGCCTCCGCAAACAACATCGGATACTCTCAACACACCACCCCATCAAAATGGGAAACAAGAAGTCACAAAGTTTGAAACGGAAAAAAGCAAAGAAGATCCAGCTGAAGAGTTAGCAGATACTGCGGCCATTATAGTGCCCCCAGACGGTGGATGGGGATGGGTTGTGATGGTTGCATCGTTTTTCTGCTGCACAATTCTTGACGGTATCGTATTCAGTTCAGGTTTGTTCCAACCTGCCATGGCGGAAGATTTCGGAGTATCAAAAGGATATATTGCTTTGGTCAGTTCACTGCTCAGCGGCTTTTATCTGATTGCCGGTCCATTTGCCAGCGCTTTAGCGAATCGTTACGGATTCAGGCCGGTTACAATTGTAGGAAGTATAATTGGAGGTGTGGCATTTGCTTTGTCGTACTACGCGACGAGTGTGGAGTTCCTTTTCATAACGTATGGGTTGATTGGTGGCATAGGATTTTGCCTCGTATATATTCCAGCTGTTATCACGATTGGATATTATTTCGAAAAATGGCGCGCTTTAGCGACTGGTATCGCTCTAAGTGGGTCAGGAGTGGGTACTTTCATTTTTGCGCCACTCAGCAACTATTTAATTGAGCAAGTGGGATGGAGGTATTCGTTGGTGATCCAAGGAGGAATTGTACTGTTTTGCATTGTCTGCGGAGCTGCGTTTCGTCCAATTAAGCCAATTCGTGTGCCAATTAATGAGGTCGAGAATGAAAGCAATAATGCACTTATTGAGAAAAGGTTGCCCAGCAGTCAAACAAAACCACTGCCCGAAGGAAGGTTTGCATACTCAGTGCCAAACAGTGCTCACAATACATATATGGGAGCCCCACCGAATCTCCACTATCCAACTGCGGCCGAAGTTTTTAAGGGTAGTGCAGCCAATTTGGAGCGCCGTTTATCAGCTGCATCGGGTGGTCATATCACGCCGGGTGGAAAAGATCACCATAAAGGCCAACGTAAATCGCAACCAACCACCCCAAGTGGCGAATTGGCTCAACCAACTTTCAATCTACACAAGGAACTCACAACTGTAGGAGAAAACGAGGAAGAAGCTGAAAGCCAGAACTTGTTAGAAGAATCGGAAGTTAAACCAGTCGTAGTTACTGCTAGGCGTCATACAATCTCGGGTCGTCGGCCAAACGAACTTCGTCGTTCTAGTGTTAAAACTGAAACTGAAAACCCTGATCGTCCAATGTATCGTGATGATATTTTCTTCACAGGCTCATTAGTTCGAATTCCACAATATACTTCACAAACATCATTGGGTTATCATATGTCAGTTACACGTTTGGCAACCAAACAGGATATCAAGGAAGAAAGGGACCATACTTGCAAACTCTGTCCTGAGGCTGTACGTCGGACACTATCAACTATGTTGGACGTGAGCCTGTTGAAGTCACCTTCCTTCATGCTTCTCTCAACCAGTGGTTTCTTGACAATGATGGGCTTCTTCATCCCCTTTATTTTCATTACTCCGCGTGCTGAGGCAGCCGGAATGGATAAGGGCACTGCTTTGTTTGTGGTATCGGCTATTGGAATCGTGAACACGGTTGCTAGGATCGTTTGTGGTCTATTGACTTCTTTCAAAGGGATAAATGCTCTGCACTTGAACAATGTCGCTATAACGGCGGGAGGAATAGCAACAATTTTCAGTGGCTACATCATCAACAGCACGACACAGTACTTATATGCAGTTGTCTTTGGAATATGCATTGCCTGCTTCTCCGGGCTGAGGTCAATTATCGCCGTGGAATTGATGGGTTTGGAGAAATTGACAAATGCTTTCGGTTTCTTGATGTTGTTCCAAGGTCTCGCAGCAGCGATTGGGGCACCAATTGCAGGTTGGTATTGCATTTTAATGTTGTTTCTTACAGGACATGACACAAGCCCCAATGTGACTAATTTCAATATCCCCATTTTCGTAGTTATTAACTTGTGTTTTATCTTTTTAGGTGTATTTTACGATCTTACGGGGGACTACGATTACGCGTTTTATCTGGCGGGAATCTTAATAACGGTTTCGGCGTTCTTATGTTATCCATTGAACTGGGTAAGTCGTTGGGAGAAGGAGCGTGCCGCCCGTAAGGCAGGATCATCTGTGTAAACAAAACTTCGGCTCGGCTTCACAAACTTATCATAAGGAGAATTTAGGAAAATTGCTAGGTCAAGTAACTATAATTAAATCCCGATAGGATGCATTTCATCATATTTCTCGCGTAGTAGCCAATGAATTTAATAAATCAAATGGAAAGTTCCTTCAATTAAGAAAGAAACGTTTACAAAACTTTTGGAAAATTTTTTAACGAAAATTTATAATATTTTTGAAACAATTTAGTTAAGTTACATTTTTATTATTTAATAACATACAGAATTTATACTATAATGCTATGCCTCTCTGTCGGCTCGGTAACACGCCTGAGATTTATTTCTTATGTATAGCAGGAAGTTTAGACAATTTTGTGAGCTACTGTTGAGGTAGGTTGCGAAAATGTGTGTGTCTATGCTAGGAATGGGTAGTTGTCTTGGCTAATAATCCCAGGAAAATTTCCCAGGTTTCGAGGGTGGCAAAGCTTTTAAAATGTACTTTTACACTTTTAGAGAAAAACTATCGTACAGAGGATTGGTGCTAAATACAAAACAATAAATCATACACTAGGGTAATAGTTTACGATTAGGCTTAAGACATTTGAACGTAATAAATGTAAAGTGCCAAAATATTTAATTGTAGGCTACCGTTAGTTTGATTAAAATGCAAAAAGATAACTTGTGAATATATTATACAACTTCGTTACTACACTAAGTAAGTTCTAATTTAGATGAATGCATGTGTGTAGATGGAATTTCGGAGACAAGCGGCAACAGTTATGTTCTTCACGGCTCTCGGGTCGATTGAATGTGTTCGTGTACCATTTCGAAGGGTCATAATCAGAATTTACAATATTTTTATTTGTTTCCTTAATCAAATCACTGGTATGATGTGTAATATGAACATGTATAGAAAGTAGCATCGCCCAGTTCATATATTCATTCTGGTCTAAGTAATACTATATCTTCTTTTTTTCGGGTGCTCAAATGCTGGAAAATTTGAGACACCTTAGTCGTATCTTTTAATTGCATCACATAGGTAGATACTATGTAATATAAACACCAGACATAGATTTAGATTGTAAGAAGAATTTAGGTTAAATCTGTGATATCAGCATTATAGGATTTATATTTTGTTGATATTGTGTTTATCTTTGACTTTTATTACATTATTTTTTTATAAAAAATTGTGAAAATTATATTGTTGCAATATTTATATGTACTTGTTTTATCTTTGAAACATATGTAGAAAGAATTGCAACGTTGCTTTGTTTGAAAATAAATAAAAAGCCGTTTCGAAAACCACAAGTAGATTGTTTCATTCTTGAGATAATTTGTTGCTAAAGTGAGCTGGTTGTAGAAGGCTATTATGCTCATGTATCCACTTTTAAAGTTTTGTGTGAAACAAAGCCTTATTAGAATCGAGTCGATGTCTGTCTGTCTGTCTACCTGCCTGTTTTTTTGGCTTGGGAAATCCATCATAAATACGCATCTGGAACCCAGGACGCGCATGCCGGACTCTTACCGACTAAAACCTCACATATTTCTCCACACTCTCCCCGCGGGACCACCGTTTTAATATTGCTTCGGGAGCCTGTTCAGTTGTTAGCTGTTCACTCTAAATGAGCTGCTACCGCTTTGCGAGACGTTAATTGCAGTAGCTTCCCTTCTATGTCTCCGCTGCGCTTCTGCTGCTTTTAGCTGCTGGTGGATCCTTTTTACCATTGCAACTACCGCGTCCCATGCTGTATTCATTGCGACATGTGCCTTATCAGATTTCTTTCTCCTTGAGCTTTCAAATCTTGGGAAGGCGACGTTCTACATTTTCAGCTGCACCTCCATACATAGGATAATCGGGCGATTCATCTAGACCGAACCTATAGAGGTAATTCCTGTATCCTCTGTGTCCGGTTAAGAACTGAGTCAGATCGTAACTCGTCTCATTGTGGTTCCACAGAGTCCACACACTTATGTCTGGGATAAGCCTGTGTGTCCAGCCGCCGGTCTCTGTTTGGTCCCATGCTGTAACCATGTTTAGGCTCACATCCTGATTCTCGTACAGGCGACTTGTCTCATCGGTTAAAATATCTACCGGGTCATCCCCGCAATCACCTATGTCGCCTCATAAGACGTTGTTCGGTAGGCGCAACATGTTTGAAGAGCGCTTAACGAATATGTAGCTTGAAGCTATTTACGATTTTCTCCGATTTTTATCGCTTACGCCCACACTGTTGTCGCGTATAAAAGTACAGAGCTGACCACTCACGATAAGAGTAATCGTCGATTGTGTTTCGGGCCGCCTACATTTGGAAGCATCCTTGCCAGTGTGGAACTGATAGTCGCCACTATCTGCCCGGTAAGTTTTAAGAGGGGTTTAAAGCTCAGTTTGGAGTCGAATGTTACTTCCAGGTATTTTTGCGATGGCTGAGAGCTAACAACATGCACCCCGATGCAAACTTCAACAGTTTGCAGTTTACTCCGCTTTGTAAAGGGCACCAACTCCTTCTTGTGTGCGGCAAGCTCCAGCCCGTGGTCTTTGAGTCAAGACTAGCCGTATAGCCTCGTTCGAATATATCTGTATTTCGTCGGGGTGATTAGATGTTATGACCACTCCAACGTCATTTGCGAATCTGGTGACAACGGCTTGTTTAGTCACTGGAAACTGCAAAACGTGATAATACATTAAGTTCCATAGCAGAGAGTCCAGAACAGATCTCTGCGGAAATCCTGCCGTCATTCCATACATCTTCGACCCTTCGTCCGTATCATACAGTAGTTTCCGATATCGGAAGTAATTGAAGATTATATTTACTATATATTGGGTTGGGGAAAAAGAAATGTCGTATTTTGTCAATAGATGGCGACATCTATTTTGTGTTGTACTTATCGCATTGGGTCATACTGTACGTGATTTGAAGACGGCAATCTGCGCGACAAGTGTCTCTTTGACAGTGTTGTGATCGCATGTTGCAGTATCAAGTTACAGCGTATCAAAGGAGGAGTTCACCAAGCAAGAATTTCGTCATATTTTACGTTTTTACTATTTGAGAGGTAAAAATGCAACGAGGGCGGCAAATAGAAGACAATATATAACCTTTTATCTGTCTGTCTGTCTTTTTGTCACACCCAATTTATTCGGCTGGACCAACTGTCACGAAAATTTGTGGCAACGTGTGGTCTGTTGTTCCCCGTACATACTACAAGTAGCCCCCTAATATATGTGAATGGAAGGTGCAGGGTTTTTTTTTTCACACAATGTGGCCATATGGAGTATCAAATGGAAGGGCTTAATTAGTACTACGCAACTGGTCCTATATTTTATATCGGGTGAAACGTAGGAGAGTGAGGGTTCAAAATATGATCCATAAAAAGTGTAACAGGTCCCGTTCTCAGAACCTATCCAACTAAAAAATCGAAAAAAAAATCACAGTGGTGTATCTAAACGAATTCTAGGCATCAGAATACATCCCATTCAGATATCTGGACAAATAAAATTAATAATAGTATATTACAATATTTTAGAAATTTACCCGGAACCCCCTTAAGTTCATGTTAGAAGTACAGAATTTGGCGCAAGCATAAGGGATAATATAGGCCACAACTTTGCTTGAAGGAAATTCAACTATTATTAACAAACTTATAGAAAGTGAAACTTTACATTTTGTGTGAATTTCGTACATTCGGAAACGTGTCCGACGTCATCATGACATATCACTTCATCAATGCCACAGCAAACTGAGATCACGTGGATGGGAGGTCGCAGGGAAACATTTCGTTTTAGTTTTTTAATCATTTATATATTAATATCAATTCCTTAGCTTTGAGGTAATGCCTAATTCAGATAAATATATTTGTACATTGAACAAGCGGTATTCAATATACGTACTTTATATGTACATATGCGTACTTTTATGCACAAAGTAAATCGGAAATGTGTATCCGATCAATTTACATACGTGCATATATAAGTAGGCAATAGGCAATGTTTGTGAGCTTAATATCTACGTCTGTAATATATACGTCTTACTTATAGTTTGAAAAAAAGGTTCTAGGGTTTTAGCCATATACGAATGGAAAAATGTGCCTGCAAGTTATTACTAAGATGAACACAAAACCTTTATCCGCGAAACGCCAGTTTCCGGTATTCCGACTTGTTTATTTTTATTTTTTGCTCTACATATGATCTTGTGTTTTGTAATATTCCTAAATTTTTCATAATTAAGCCATTATCATCTTAACATGTCATTTGAAAGCTAACATAATGAGGCAATTTTGCAGGTTTGTAAATTTAAAGTACCGTTGCAATGATGTTAATTGGTACCATCAATTTAGATGAAAAATCTATTTTTGAACAGTTATAGTGATGATTACCTTTGCAGTTGAAAAAATAT
Source organism: Hermetia illucens (assembly GCF_905115235.1). Taxonomy (NCBI): domain Eukaryota; kingdom Metazoa; phylum Arthropoda; class Insecta; order Diptera; family Stratiomyidae; genus Hermetia; species Hermetia illucens. Next base: position 82,372,241 of record NC_051852.1, on the reverse strand, counting down.
TCGTTTATAAGAAATTTTAAGTAGTTTCCGATAATGGTATCAGATCTGCGATTAAATGATTGAAAGACTGGGCAATTGTTAGTTTTTTGGGAAGGTCAAGACATCATTCACGAAAACCGCTATAACTTTATAACGATAACGGATAGAGACATACAAACTGCCTTCATCCAGATCGAGCAGGTGGCGCGAGATTTTGGGCTGCACATCAATAAAGGCGTCAGCATAAAAAACCAACGAACCAACAAATCAAATCGCACTGGTCAAACGGGGAGAATAAAGATAGGAGACTACAACCTTAAGATCGTTGATAGTTTCTCCTATCCAGCCAACAGCAGCCAACAGAGTCTAGTTCAGCTTACAAAAATTGTTTGGCTCGAAACGTCTCACCATAGGGTCAAAGCCTTTACTGCACAAGACAATGATCCTGCCAGTCCTCATGTATTCCTCGGAGACGTGGGTTCTTAGCAAGAAGAATTCCGAAATCTTGGTCGCGTTAGAGAGAAGAATCACCCCACATGAGGATGGACGATTCCGTAGCCTACATAACGACGAAATTTATGAGCGATACGATGACCATGTTTGTGGTAAAATCCGGCTAAATAGGTTACGGTGGGCGGGTCACTTAATCCGTATGGATGAGCATGATCCAGCCCGGAAAGTCTATATGGGCAATATCTATTGTAGGAAAAGAAGACGTGACACACACTGCCTGAGATAGAGCGATGGCGTAGGTTAGGACGCCAGACAGCTTTTAGGAATATCGAATTGGTGGACCTCGGCGCAAAACCGGAATGTCTGGAATTCCGAAAGACCGGATACCGGTTGTTGTGCCGTTGAAGATGATGGTAACGGATAGAGTGCCAAACAAGTGGTATTATCTGTTATTGTAACTACCATAAAAGGGCACCCTGTATTGTATTGTATTGTATGTATTAATCACGTAAGTATTAATCACGTTTTTCAAATTTGTAAATCCTTCGGGTCTCAGCGTGGTGTTGCGTTTCAACACGGGTGCCGTACTCCTTAATTCGGTAAAGATTTAGGTATGTCTTGCATCCACCAGTATGAATGCTAAGCCATGCACTTGGTATAGACTGGTACCGTTTTTGCTTGTCTCAGCCGGGCTCTGATTGTGGTCACAAAATCAATTCTCAGGGACTTAACATCCGAAATGAGGATATTCGCGATTGATATGGGGTTGCACCGGTCTTGGAAAAACTACGAGAGAGGCGTCTTCGATGGTATGGTCACGTAATTCGAGCTAACGAGAAAAATTGGTCTGAAGTAAACGATAGTAAACGACTAAAAGGCCGGCCGAAACAACGGTAGCTTGATACGCTAGATGGGGATTTAAAAGCCTTGAGATTGCATCCAGATCAGGCATTTGATAAAATAAAATGGCGAAACCGATCACGACGAGCCGACCCCGCTTGTCAACGGGACAAAGGCTGAAGAAAAACAAGGAGCAACGCACAAGAATCCAGAAAAACATTAAATGATCTTAGTAAAAATTTGAAGGGTTTCAAAATATTGACAAATTAATGGATGCGGAAATGAATGAAATCTATACTAATTAGCCAATTCATTAATTAAAGAGCAACATTTGATTAACAATTCATAACTTTTAATAACAAATTCGTTTTAAACTGAAGTATAATTTTTTTTTTATTTTTATCCCCAAAATTTGAAACTTCATACTGTAAAAAAATTACTAAGCTAACCTCGCCAGTCACTTGAAAAGTTTTGCTCATTTAATGTAGTTTTCAAAACTATCCAACACCTGCCAGGTATTCATTAACGAAAAGACGGCACCACCATTTTACTGAACAAAGGAGTCATTGTTGTAATAATCAATTTGGTAGTAATGATAAAATGATTCCCTAAGATCGATTACGACTTCATGAAATTTTAAAAAATAAAATAAAATAAACCATGTTTAAAATACAGTTTCTATTTAACCTAACAGAAATTAAGCAATATCTTCGAATTGCAGACCCAGGATCTTCTTAAAAACGAAGTCTTTGTTCATCTTGCATTTCCTACACCATGCAGATCTGAGCCGCGTTAGTTATTGGCTGACGTAATTAATGGATATTATTTATTAGTTTCACATAAGCCTTTTCTTTTATGCAACCCCAGTAAAAATCTAGGAGATGCAAGTCTGGAGATCTGGGAGGCTAAAACTTGAACCAAGTCAACCAATCTATCTCTGGGGTATCTTTGATCTAAATGGGCATAACTGGCCGGGCGGCCATATTGGAACCACATGGATCGAGGTGTGACCAAAGAAACATCTTTTAACAGTGCTGATAGATTATTCTGTTAAAAATGTAAGCTTGCAGTTCAGATTTCCTGATAATTCGAAGGGACCGATTTCATGTCCGTTCACGGTCCACATGCTAACTTTCAATCGGTATTAGAACCTTTCTTCTCGGATAGATCGCGGATTTTTCAATGCACAACTATGCAAATTGTGCATGTTCATAAAGCCACCCTTTATATATGTACTCTTCCGACCATAGTACCTTGTCCCAAAAGGTCGCGCCTTCCCTATTTTTTGTAACATTCTGCAGCAAAACCCCATAATCCCGAGGCAGTAGGGCTTGAACACGTTGTACATGATATGGGTGATACTGATGTCGTCTAGTGATCATATTTATCGTCGTTGTCGGTATCCCTGTTCATCTTGCGGTTGCTCGTGCTGAAGTAGTCTGGTATTATCCAGTCTCTCTTAAAACTTACTCATCATAATCCATACGGGCTCTTTCTTCTCGAGCGGGAGCGTGACTATTTTTCTCAATCAAACTAATGCCAGTATCTCTGCCATGTAAATAGTCTTACAAAAAGCAAAAAGGGCAGTAGATTATTCGACAATTGCTTACTGCAAAGTTTTCGCGCTTCTAACGAATTCCATTAAATTGCCAATATCTGGAAGCCCTTCAAATTTTTATTAAGATCATTGAATGTTTTTGCAGATTTTTGTAAGTTGCCCTATCAGCCCCTTATATATTGTTATTGACTGTATACCCTGACCCTGACCCTGTATAAATGTTTATGCGATTCAAGCATAATGTTCGAATGTATACGGAAGATTGATGCCTGAGCTTTTCATACGCAATTATTATGGATTTTTGTCATTCTAGCAAACGCAACAATTACATAAAAGTCGAGTTGAGAGTAGGCATAGGGCGCCTCTTAATGTAAAAGCTAAGCAGATAGGTCATCAATTGGTTTCAGGACAATTTAGACCACAGTCTTTCGAACTAGAGCTCTGCTGCCTTCATGTCTAAAGCTTGGAATATAAAAAGAATTACATAAATACGCTTGAGCATAACCACAACCATGAAACTCCCATTAGGAGGCCTACCGCAAATAACCGAGCTGTACTCACATACAACGGGAGTTCACCCGAAGTATGAGAGTCCAGGAGCTATCCCGGTTCCCATGGTACCAGTATACCCCTGGTAAGGTTTCGTGGGACTTGGCTATAAACTTGTCACTCGGAAAATCGGGGCTCTGCGGAAGCCCTGCATATTGAGCACCGACCAGATGGTCCGCATTGTACAGGCATTGTTCCCCAGACACCCTGTACGGGTTGATGTAAATAGCGCGGAAAGCGTCGTGGATTGCCCCCGTTTCACAATGGGAGAACTCGAAGAAACGGTTCTCACTATGAAAAACAGGAATGCGCCAGGTCCTGATGGCATCCCGGCGGAAGTTTACAAACTGGTGTTCCGCCAACGGCCAGAATTGCTGCTTGAAGTGTTCAACGTGTGCTTGAAGGAGGGCATTTTTCCTTGTCGCTGAAAAGTGGCCAGACTCGCGTTGATCAGTAAGGGTAAAGGAGACCCGGAGCTCCCATCTGCATACCGACCGCTGTGTATGCTTGACACGGCCGGAAAAGTGCTCGAGAAGCTCATCAGGGGTAGACTCGCTGAAGCGATCCGTGCTGCCGGGGACTTATCCGCAAGGCAGTTCGGGTTTAGAACAGGGAAATCTACAGTAGATGCTGTTATGGAGGGCGTAGATGCGTTTAATCGAGCCGGGGCACACAGCCGCCGATCTCGACGGATAGTGCTTCTCATAACGCTTGATGTGAGAAATGCCTTCAATTCCGTAAGATGGACAGATATGCTAGGCACACTAGAGAACTCCTTTCACGTGCCAAGCTATCTCTTGCGGATATTGAGGGATTATCTGAAAGACCGCTCCCTGCTCTATGAGACGCTAGAGGGCCAGAGGAGGATGGAAATCACGTCGGGAGTAGCGCAGGGATCCATCCTAGGGCCGGACCTCTGGAACGTTTCCTACGATAGTCTGCTGAGACTCGATATGTCCGAAGAGTCGCGCCTGGTCGATTATGCAGACGCCGTTGCGGCACTTGTTGCCGGACGCACTGTTGAACAGGCGCAAAGCAGACTTGGCATATTGATGCGACGGGTAAGCGGATAGATGACTACTCACGGTTTCAACCTTGTGTCCCATATCGATCGGCGAGTTGACTATAGAGTCAAAACCAGCGATTAAATACCTTGGTTTAATGCTCGACTCGAAGATGAGCTTCGAGCAAATCAAAGCAGCCGCGGACAGGGCCGCAGTAGGAGTCGCGGCCTTGAGTCGACTAATGGCGAATGTCGGCGGCCCTATATCAACTATGAGACGTCTCCTCATGGGAGCAACGCAGTCCGTCCTTCTCTATGGTGCGAAGGTATGGGCTGATGCCCTTGACAAGGAGGTTCATCGTAAACACCTCGCTCAAGTGCAGAGGCGGGGAGCTTTGCGAGTGGCGTCTGCTTATCGCACCGTCTCCGAACCGGCTGTGATGGTGATTGCGGGAGTGATCCCCGTTGCCCTCCTTGCCAAGGAGCGCAAAGCTATCTATCGCCGTAAGGGCGAAAACTTAAGAGAAGTGGTTGCCCGTAAAGAACGTCAACGCACCCTTAGCGAGTGGCAACTTTTTTGGCAAAATGAGCCAAGGGACAAATGGACTGCGCGGCTCATTGACAAATTAGACCCATGGTTGACCAGAAAGCACGGTGAGATTGATTACTTCCTTACCCAACTTCTAAGTGGGCATGGAGGTTTCCAGTCTTATCTGCGCGATCTCCTGATTGTGTGTTCTGCAATAGAGTGGCGGATGACGCTGAACACACCTTTTTCTCTTGCGAGAGAGATGCTGAAAAGCGCTGGCAGCTGGAATCGTATTGCGCATTATGTTCGGGCTCTTCTTACTACGAAGAAGATTGAACTCGACTGGCGGAGGGATCGGACGGTAAGGGATTCCCTGAACTAGCAATAACTCCCTTCCTCCCCTCCCCTCCCGTTGGTGAAAGGAATTCCTTGACTTGAAGGCTCCCAAAGCCGGGAGAGCGGGAGGACTACCCCGAAGTAATATGTCAAACGGTTCCAGGCTAGTTCTCTGATCACAGGGAGGTGTTTAGTTGGTAGTCCGCCAGCGTGCTGTTGCGGGAGTCCAACACTCTGTGCGTAAACGTAAAAAAACGTAAAAAAAAAGGTTTCGTGACCAATTCGCCGCTTCAGATGAGTCCCCGTGCAGACTCCGGTCTGATCGCCCTGATTAGGCCTTTGGAGCATTCGCCTACTGCATCACGGCCGGAAAACCAAAGTGAGTACAGCATCTCCCGGTGCCACCACTATGAAGGTTCTTCTCGGCTACTTGGTTTTGGTTTGGCCGACAGGGTTGCCGACCCGTCTTCCTCACTGCCACCTCTGAGCACCTCTTTTCGAATGTGATCAAAATGTGTCACACCACTCATCTAACGCAACATTTTCGTCTCTATTACCGCAAGACGCCGTTCATTGCCTTTTATGGTCGGGCAACTCTCAGAACTATAGAGAGCGACAGGACGGATGACATTGCGGTAAATTTTCAACTTGAAACGTTCGTTGATATGTCAATACGGGAAATTTATTTGTTCACTATGCCGGCTTCCTTCGTGATAGTATCTCTTTTATGATCACGTACGAACAGTGCCTCAATTTTTCGGGGGGAATTTCTATATCGTATTCAAATTTTCTCGCTATTGAAAGAATTGTGCGACCGTTGTTGATGTCGAATAGTCTTGAGCGTGATCCTGCTGCTTTTATCTGGCCTCGCACATTGGTCAGTGTCAGCCCAGTCAGTGTTATCAATTTCATCGGGGTACCGAATTCTGTAATAGCCGTGTACAGTTTTACGCTGCCTATGTTATCATAGGTGGCTTTCAAGTCGATGTAGATATTCCAACAATTTTTCCACCGCTTGCCGCAGAGAGAAAACCTGATCTGTTGCTGATTTGCCTGGAGTAAAGTCTCTTTGGTATGGGCCAATGATGTTCTGGGCGTATGGGGCTATCCGGCCTAGCAACATAGCGGAGAATATCTTATAGATAGTACCCAGCAACGTGATACCTCTACAATTGCTGCACTGTGTGATATCTCCCTTTTTATATATGAGACAGAGAATGCCTCTTTGCCAATTGTCAGGCATTAATTCGCTGTCCCACACCTTGAGCACAACTTGATGAACCACTTGTTGTAATTGGTCGTCTTCATATTTAATCAATTCGGCTTCAATTCCATCGGCTCCTGGCGGCTTATGATTTTTAAGCCGATGAATTGCACGGACGGTTTCTTCTATACTTGGTGGTCGCAGTATTTGTCCGTTGTTTTCAGTTGGCGGGACTTCCAACTCGCCGATATTTTGGTTGTTGAGTAGTTCATCAAAATACTCTACCTATCGCTCCAGTATGCCCATTTTCTTGGAAATCAGATTTCCCTCATTGTCTCGGCAGGATGAATATCGAGGTGTGCTTCATCCTGCTGACTTGTTGGTAAAACTTGCGCGCATTGTACGATTGCTTCCTGTACTTTTCGAGTTCACAGACTTGTCGATTCTCTCAGGCTTCCTCTTTTCCGTCTGTGAAGTCGCTTCTCCGCTCGCCGGGGTTCGTGATAAATCTTACTTACTTATCTATGATACTTAGCTGTTAAAATCCCCAAGGATGATTTCGGGGGTCCGCTCAACTGCCTCGTAGAAGATATCCTTCTCCGACTCTGCAGTTTCTTCTGTAGGGGCATGAACGTTTATGAGGCTTATATTTCTAAACTTGCCTCGCAAGCGCAGAGTTCATAGCCTTTCGCTTATATTTTCAAAGCCAATAACAGCAGGTTTCATTTTTTGGCTGACTTAGAAACCTACTCCGAGCACATGGTTTACTGGATGGCCACTATAATATATGGTGTAGCGGCTCTTCTTCATTCATTGGGACAGGGTATCGGGTAGTTGCTTGGCAGCTTCATCTTTGTAAAGGGGGCGCATGTTCCATGAAAAAATGCGCAAATCGTTATTCCTTTATCGTTACCTGATTCGTCGTTGTGTTATCCGTCCAGTCCGAGGCTCCTCTTGTGGCTAGTAACAATACACCATAACAAGTTGTTTTATGTGTAGGGTTGTCAGCCCTACTCAACCCCCAACCTGGAGGACCAGTTGGTACAATTTGTCCCGTTTTTAGGCGCGGGAGACTCGCCTCCATCCCGCTCCGTCTGCAGCTTTCGTTAAGAAAGAGCTCCCAGTGGCCAGCGGTGTTGGTTCAGCAGACGTTTCCCAGGTTTTATACCACCCTTTGACCACCAGATAAATAATAAACTAAGAAACTGTCGTTCAGTGATAAATTCATAATAAATTGGAAAAATTACTTTGAGCACGTTTTTTCTTCGCCCTAAAAATTCACCTATTCACGGCCAAAATAACAGCTTTTTTTTTAAAATATGCCATCAAATTACATATAAACATACAATAGAAGGATTAAAAATGTATTCGTTGCTAAATGAAAAACATCTCTAAAACTTTGAGCACGTTTTTCCAGCACTGTAAATATGTAATTCCAAACCTATAGTGTGGACGCACCATTGTGATTATTTTGCAGAGTTTTTGGCTGGATATGTTCTGAAAACGAGATTTGTTACTTTTGAGCTCTCACTCCTCTATGTTTGACCTGTTATCAACACTGTCATCAGTTTCGAAAAGTGCTAATTGAGACCTTTCAATGTGTGGGGTAGACGGCCATATTCTGCGACAACAAATATACACCCCCTTTCCCAAGTATAGGGATCTCCTCCTTAAACCCAGCGTAAAATGATGCCACTGTTTATTATAAAGGGATTCGCAGACCACACGTTCTCACCAAATTTCATGACATTTAGATTAGTGGTTTCCGAGTAAATCAGGTGTGACAGATAGACAGACGGACGGAGACAGCGAATCGATTCTAGTAAGGTTTTGTTTTACAAATCCCATTTTGGGCCGCACTAATTTTGGACGCCGCTTTGCCGATTTATTCCAGTTTAGGGACGGTTTCGATGCTGTGGAGTATATCCGCATACGACATTTTACTGTTCGTTTTTATAAAAATAATGTTGGGCCTCAGTTTTTTTGCTTTTTTCGCCATTTGTTCTTGGCCAATTTTGGCTGTTTTACCTAACTGTATTCTGTGATCTCGGCTTAGATAATTTATTTTAATTTTACTATTTTTTTATTTATTCTTTATTCGAGATATTTTTGGTATTTTTGAAGTTTTTACCATCCATGGTATTCGGGTCTCTCAAAGTCGTTATCGATGCTGCGGTGTATAATCTCTAACTGATCCCATGAGGTACTTATGTATGTATTTAACTATGCATCAATGGAAGAACGTCCATCCAAAGTTCCTCAAATGAGAAAGACACAAAGCCTATCATACCCGAAGAGTCCAGCTTCTTGATTTCGGGCTTGTCCAAAAACAGCTAATTCGATTTGTTTAATTTAAAGTAAAATGTTTGGGAAATAATTTTTATTTGTTGTTGCTTGCAGTAGCCTGCGAAATTATTGAGGTTTCCGTTACTAAAGTTATCAGTGCGATGTCATTTTGCCATCAGCGGAAAACATGTCTGATGACCCCGACGACGAGACACCTGGAAAGTATTAACTTGTATTTTTTTAACATTTGAAGGAGAAAATTCCTTTTTTTTTATTCTAGACCTTCAACTGCCGATGATACACAAGTGCAGATTAAGGGGGACGATGACCAAGTCCGGATCAAGGAAGAGGAGACGGAAGAAGAGCCCGAAGTGGATAAAAGTGTACGTGAGGAAGAGTCAAAGGATATTTACGACTTTTTCAAGAGTCACAGGTGGCTCTACCAATTAGGTAGCGACGATGATTTTTCAATAATCCGCCGGTCCGAAAAACAACCGGAGACGATTTATGTAAGTTATTCTAAACATTGTTGAGAAGACAAAAAAGTCACGATATTCCTTGTAGGTGTACATGACTATTCCGCCTGATGGGGGTTGGGGCTGGGTGATTGTTGTGGTGTCTTTCATTTGCAATGCTACTATTGATGGAATATGTTTGACATATGGCAGGCTAATTCCTGATCTGACTAAGGATATGAATATAGATGTCAGCAAAGCGATAACGATAAGCTCGCTAATGAATGGTATTTTGGTGAAAAATTCTGCTCCGTACCTTGTCGCCAATAGTTTACTTAATTACAGGTATGTATTTCCTAGTGGGCCCTGTCGTAAGTGCAATTGCAAATAAAGTAGGTTTTCGACCCGTTGCGATGGTTGGAGGCGTTATATGTGCTGTTTCTGTGTTTGGTGGGTCTTATTGCAGGACCTGGTTGGGACTTACAGTATGCTACGGGTTCATTGGTAAGCTGATTGCGTGGATAGGATTTGTCTTTTATAAACTCTCAAAAGGTTCCTTTTAGCCGGTTGGGGTTTTGGTATGGTTATGGCTCCTGCAACTATTATTGTCGGCTATTATTTTGAGAAATATAGAGCGCTTGTAACTGGAATTGCAATTTGCGGATCTGGAGTTGGTACATTGATATTTTCACCGATTTATGGCGACTTTGTGGATCGTTATGGGTGGAGAAATACTCTCAGGCTTCAAGCTGCTTTCTGCCTGCTTGTTGCTATCCTGGCTTTTTTATTTCGGCCTTTGCTACCGGTCCGTGTTGCACAAATCAAAGAACCAGAGGTAACAAACCGAGAGCAGCACATATTTCCTGTTGATTGTCTTTTCTAAATATAATTTCTATGTTACATTTCAATCCTCAAGCCAGGAACACCATCAGATGTAGAAAGTGAACAATCCGTCGAGTTGGATTTTGCGAGTTATTCAAAGTTCTTTCCAACGATACACCCTAGCTCGCACCAAGATAATGCATCTATAAGGACGAATGCTACGCCTGTTATCGAACCAAATGCGCCAATCGTTCAACATTTAAGTGAGCTGAAGTTTATTTTCGTTTCCGTTTCCCCCTCCGGCAGATAAAATTTCTGTTGATATTAGATGAGGTAACAGTATATTATGTTAATAAGTGATCCTCTTGCTTTGCAAGCATATGCTGCAATTGCATGCTCAATTCTTTCACAGATTGGTCAGTTTTCAAATCTTATTTATAATATATTTTCCTTTTTTCTTGTCCACATCTGTCTTATCTAGTCAATAATTGAATGCAAAGAAGTTACTGAAGGCAGCGATCAATCGGCAGCGGAGAATCATTGCTCATTTTCGACCGCGATGGGAGTTGCTCGACAAAAATTCTGCGCATAAGGGCTGGTGTTAGTCCCGCGTATGTGATGCAGTGCATGTGTATGCGCTCACTTAGTTGCGAGCATATGGGTGCGAGTTGCTGCGAGTACGTGGCAGCATCTGTCATGACAATAGACATTGTACAGTTGCTTATGGCTTCCTACATTCCAGTGGGAACCAAAGGCAGAGCTTCCTTATACATTAATTTTAGATTAATGGTCATGAATCTTAATGGAATCACTGAGCGAATGAGGCTTCAGAATTCCTCTATAGGGAGCTTGATGGAGGCAAAAATTCGCAACATTCTCGGTAATTGATCCATCTTTGCTTTTGTAAGAAGTGGGGAGCCAAAAGGTAGATGCATCCAGCATCAATCTTTTGGATGCATCGGTTTCCTGCTGAGGATCGAGAAAGCACACAAGAAAACAATCTAGACGACATCGATGCAACCACGCACCAATACATTAACCATGTATCCTCTATACCCGAAAGGTACACAATGAGATTCCCTGCCCCTTTGTCGCTGGATTTGCTCCTCCTGTATATAGTATCCTTTTTTCAATTATAGCAAAAACTTACCCATTGTCCATGACACTAGTGTTGATGCGTGAACGAAGTGAAACGATGACAAAAATAGGCCCGTTTCTCGCCCTAGTTGCACATTCTATTTTTCATTATAAATGATGTGATGTGTTCATTAGAAAGAGCATGGAAGGAAGGAATTGTGGAGGGCACCAAAGGATCTGTGAATTTTATTCCTACCGGCAATCGGTGTATTTCCATCTGGAAATTTGTGCCGTATAGCAATATTTTCACCGTTCGTGTAAAACGTGATAAATTTGTCGTATTAATGTACTGGCGTGAAGCGTACTACTTCAGACAAGTTTTTATGATTTACGAAATTACATAGATATTTTTGTGGAATAGTTCACGATTGGCTCAGAGAATCAATTCAAGCTACTTAAAACGTTTAGATCTGAGTAGGCGACTGTTACTGATAGTGAAAATGCTTTCTTCAGATCGAAGCGTAAATTTGTCTGTACCTAGCTGTTTTCATAAAGTAGTGTATATGTGTTGGTTGACCTGTGTAGCAGCGTCCACGAGATATAATAGTGAAGCCATTGATTGCGCTGATTAACTAGTGATGAACTGAATTTATTAATAAATTGAAATTTTGCAAAGTGCCACAACCACACCTACGCGCGCTATTTTCTAACTCACCAAGATGTGTTTCAGCTCTCACCAGAACTTCCCGACAAATTTGCGCTCTGCCTCCATTATTATGCATCATGCACTTTCCATCTCCTGTTCGCATATAGCGGCAGAGAGAACATTGGCGCGGAATAACCTCAAATAGATGTTGGTATTGAGATAGCTGCAATTCCAAAATGTTAGGTAAACACTAAAGGCGGATCTAATGTGCTGAGTGATATCAAGCTCGGCGATAACGTCGGGCTTTGCAAATTAAGGGGGGAAACCGCAGGTGTTTGTGTTTCACTATGTGAGGAGCCTAACGTCTTTCTCCATTGGCTGATATTATTAACTCGAGATATTTAAATCTCTGAGTTCTAGCAATGACAGTAACCTGTTCCTCGAGATATTTAAATCGCTCAGTTATGCCAATGGCAGTAACCTGCCCAGAACTGAGTGATTTAAATATCTCGGGTCAATGCTATCAGCCAATGGAGAACCACGTTATGCTCCTCACATAGGGAAACACAAAACCTTCTATACTTGAAGCGTCAAGCTTCCGGTTTCCCGACTTCTTAAGGTTTTGTGTAAAACAAATCTTATGAAAATCGATTCAACGTTTGTCTGTCTGTCACCCGTACTTTTCTCCAAAACGGCTAAACCGATCGGAACGAAATTTCGTCGACAGGTGGGATATGGATTCCCACGCATACAGCGAGTGGCATAAATTTAGGTGGAGTTTAAAGGGGATCTTCATACATGCAAAGGGGGGATTCAAAAATTTTTTTCACTGGATATAGTCGTGTAGGCTATCAAATGAAAGGTCTCGATTTGTACTTTCCGAAACTGACATTAGTTTTGACCTAAAAATCCGAAAAAAATCAGGGTGGTGCGTTTAGATGAAATTTAGGCCTCAAAATACGCCCCATTCCGATATCTGCTCAAATAAACTTACTAATAGCATATTACTAACTTTTAGAAATTTACTGAAAAATCCCCCTTAAGTTTATTCTAAGACTTCCGAATTTTGTACCAGCATAGAGGACAATATTTCGTATATGCGTGCTAAATTTCATGGAAATCTGGCTACTAACTCCAAAGTTATAACATTGAAACTTAGCAATTTCGCGCGGATTAACTGCTTCCAAAGCCATGCAAATAAGACGCAAGTAAGACGTTATAATTAACGAGAATAATTGACATTCGCGTGAAATATTAAAGTCGCAGTTATCAAGAATCTACTTATCTGCAGCCCTTTTTAAGGTTTTGTGTGAAACACTTATGTGAAATCTAAGAGAGATGTCCAATTCCGGTATCTGCTCAAATAAATTTACTAATAGTATATTATCAATTTTTAGAAATTGATTAAAAACTCCTCTTAAGTTCATCCTAGGAGTACTAAATTTTGCACCGACATAGAGGACAGCCTCGTGAACATGCCAAGTTTCATGAAAATCCAACTATTAATGTCAAAGTTAAAACAGTTAAAACCTAGCAATTTCTTGCGAATTTGCGAATAATATTAAACTCGGAGTGTGAAGCGGGTGAGGTTGACTATTATCAATACAGGGGTTTCCATCAAATGATTTATTTAAATCGCATTCTAAAAAATAGAGGGCAATGGCATTTTTAGCTATGTGACACGGAGCTGTAGTGCACTCGTCGCTCCTCACATCCTTTTTTTTCTTCAGCCTTTGTCCCGTTCACAAGCGGAGTCGGCTTGTCGTGATCGGTTTCGTCATTTTATTTTATCAAATACCTGATCAGGATGTAATCGCGAGGCCTTTAAATCCCCATCCAGCGTATCAAGCCACCGTTGTTTCAGCCGGCTTCAATGGTAAGTGAATTCTCGTTAGCGTGAATTACGTGACCACACTGTCGAAAACGCCTGTCTCGCAGTTTTCCCACGATCGGTGCAAACCCATATCGATCGCGGATATTCTCATTTCAGACGTGATCAAAACGTGTCACGCCACCAGTGCAATGCAACACCTTCGTCCCCATTACCGCAAGACACCGTTCATTGTTTTTTATAGTCGGTCAACAATCAGAACTATAGAGAGCGGCAGACGGACGACATTGCAGTAAATTTTAGATTTGGGACGTGCGCTGATACGTCGATCACAAAGAACACCAGTTGTGGAATGCCACCTCATCCAGGTTGCGTTAATGCGTGAAACAATTTCACCACGCAGTTCTCCATTGGCTGATAGCATTGACTCGAGATATTTAAATATAAATTAAAAATAAATTGTTTTGCATTCTTAAAAAGTAAGTTAGTAATGTAAAGTTAAAACTAAAATATGCGGAAGAGGGAGCAGCATTTTTAATATCATATATAGAATATGATGTTGGGTGTCAAATAAAAGTACTCAATTAGTACTTTTCGAAAATGATCTACCTCCAATTTTGGATGAAACACAGCGGAGTAAGGACCGAAGATGCGTGCCCCAAAAAAGTGAAGTAGGCCCCTTTTTCAGAACCTATCCACCCGAAACATTGGAAAAAAAATCACAGTGGTGCATCTATACAAAATGTAGGCCTCGAAATATGTTATATGCATGTGTTATGAAATCTGCTCAAATAAAGTTAATAATATCATATTACTATATTTTGGAAATTTACTCGAAAATCCTCCTGGAAGTACAAATTTCAGCTTCATTATAAGCAATAATATTCTGAAAAGTTTGAAAACAATGCAACTATTGTGAACAAAGTTATGAAAGTTACGTTTCTGTGGGTTTACGCGGGTATCTGTCGAGTTGACTTAACCCCATGATTTTCTTAAGGCACAGATTAATTTTGTGACCATAAACAGAGCTCCACTGAGACAAACACAACGGTAACAGTCTATATTCAGTGCATGGCTCAGTTTTTTCATACTGGCAAAACCATTAGCAAGACGTACCTAAATCTTTACCGAAAGAATACGGCACCCGTGTTGAAACGCAACACCATATTGAGGCCTAAAGGTCTATGTTCGTTTGAACGTAACCACACTCCCCACTAGGGGATCAACCATGTGAATTAAGGGGCTGCTTTGGCTTCTACGGTTCCAGTATACCCCTGGTAAGGTTTCGTTATTGCCACTTCAGATGAGTCCCTGTCTAAACTCGGGTCTGATCGCCTTTGAAACATTCGCCTAATGCATTACGGCCGGCAAATCATAGTGAGTACATCCCGGTGCCACCACTTGGAGGTTCTCCTTGGCCACTTCATTTTGGTCCGGACGACTGGGTTGCTGCGGAGTTGGTGACATATCAACAAATGTTTTGCATTTTTAGCGGTGTACGAGTGGAAAAACGTGCATTGAGAGTTTCTCACAGAAGATGAACACAAAACCTTTATACCCGAAGCGTCTAGCTTCCGGTTAAATTCTTGTCCATGTTAGTCCTTTCTGTCTACCTTCTTACAGACATTTACGTTTCGAAAAAGATGACTGGCAAAAGGAACTATATAAATTCAAAAGATATTCGGTTTTTAGGGCAACGAGTTTGCTCTTAATTTCTTTTGTTTTTTCGACTAGTTAGTTAGGCATCCATAAGGTTTATATCGATATGTCCCTAAGACTGTAGTTTATTATGTCAACGGGGAAATTTTGATTATTTAACATATTTTCGATTTTGATCCTTATACAGAAAGATATGATCCGCATAGCAGACGACGCCTCGAGAATTTTTGTCTTGCATGTTGGTGGAAAATTTTTTGTCGAAAAAGGCTTAAAATTCAAAAGCCTATTATGGAGATCAGCCGCCGGGATTTGAACTTAGTCATTGAATCAAGACCGCTGTTCCGCAGGGATATTTTTTATCCAGGAAGCCTCGGTAATTTACCAGAATTCCAACAAAATCAGGATTTGACACTATCAATAATGCGTCCACTTCCGCAACAGGAAGATCAGGTTGGTGAATATTTTGTAGTTGTCTGCTTTTCTCCTAAATATTAATGTTTGCAGACTGCTCGTATTACTTACAACGTTTCAATGATGCATCCCAATACATTGAAAAGGCCTAAAAAGAGGCCTCTCCACATTCCGCCAGTTATCCTGCAAGGACTTACACTGTTGTTCGATGTCCGACTGTTTGCATTTGGAACATTTCAGCTGTTGGTTCTTTCATGTTTTTTCTTCGTGGTTGGTGCAAACATTCCTTATATGTTCGTTACAAGTAAGTTTTATTATTTATTTTACCTCTAATTCCATTTTTAAGGTTTTGTGTAAAACAAAACATTATTGAAATCGATTCAATGTCTGTCTGTCTGTCTGTCACACGCACTTTTCTCCAAAACGGCTAAACCGATCCGAACGAAATTTGGTGGACAGATGGGAGCTATGCAATCTCACGCATACAGCGAGTGGCATAAATTTAGGTGGAGTTTAAAGGGGGGCTCCCCATACATGCAAAGGGGGGATTCAAAAATGTTTTTCATCTGATATAGTTGTGTAGGGTATCAAATGAAAGATCCCGATTTATACTTTCCGAAACATTAGTTTTGGCATAAATTGCAAAGTGCGTGAGTAAGGAGTCAAAATGTACGCACTTGAAGTGAGGCAGGACATAATTTCGGAAACTACCCAACCTAAAAATACGAAAAAAATCAGGGTGGTGCGCTTAGATGAAATCTAGGCCTCAAAATATGTCCCATTCCGATATCTGCTCAAATAAACTTACTAATAGTATATGACTACTTTTTAGAAATTTACTGAAAAACACCCCTTAAATTCATCCTAGGACTTTTGGAATTGTGGAATTTTGTACCAGCATAGGGGACAATATTTCGTATATATGTGCTAAATTTCATGGAAATCAGACAATTAACGCCGAAAGTTATAGCAACATGCCAAGTTTCATGAAAATCCAACTATTAATGTCAAAGTTAAGTTAGTTTAAACCTAGCAATTTCTTGCGAGTTAACTGCTTCCAAAGCCATGCAAATAAGATGCTGACGTCATAATTAACGAGAATAATTGAAATTCATGTGAAATATTAAAATTCCATTCAAGAAGAATCTAATTCTCCCTAGCCCTTTTTAAGGTTTTGTGTAAACACAAAACCTTATTAAAATCGGTTTACTGTCTGTCTGTCTGTCTTTTTTTTTTTTTTTTTTTTATGGATGGAGGTGGAAATCTTAGAAAGACACTGCCGCGCCAGGTTGCAGCAGCGTGTGGGATTCTCACCCACTAAAACCACCCCCACTTTCTCCTTTTTCCTTCCCCGCGGGACCGCCGCAAAGCATTACTTCGCGGGGTGGACTGTGCTTTACGCGACCACGCCTTCCGTTCTTCGCGTCCTCCTTGCGCGCTCCGCTCTTGCCAGTTCTTCTTGTATTCGTTTGATGGCGGTGTTCACCGCACACCAGTTTTCCTCCGATTTCAACATTTCCCCGACGATGTTCTGCGGGCTTAGAGTGGTTTTCAGGGAGTCTTCCAGACTCCTCCTTTCTGAGAGAAATCGTGGACAGTGGAACATAACATGCTCCGGGTCCTCAGGTGTGCAACCACATTCAGGACACAAGGGAGAATCATCCAGCCTGAATTGGTGCAGGTACTTCCTGTAACCGCCATGTCCCGACAGGAATTGCGTCAGATGGTAGTTAATCTCACCGTGTCGTCGCTGGATCCACTCTTCAATACGGGGAATCAAAGTGTGGGTCCAGCGACCCCTCTGCGAGTCATCCCACCGCTTCTGCCACTTTTCCAGCGACTCTCGCCTTGCCGCCTTTCGGCGTTCTGCATCCTTTTCAAGAGGATTTATTTTCCTTGTCTCGTACAGGCAGCGTGTCTCACTTGCCAGAATGTCTATCGGGATCATTCCCGCAATAACACACGCTGCCTCGCCTGATATTGTTCTGAAGGCGCTGCACACCCTTAGCGCCACTAAGCGGTAAGTCATATTTACTCTCCTACGATTACTCTCACACGCTAATGCTTCCTCCCAAACTGGTGCCGCGTATATTAGTGTGGAGCGAACCACTCCGGCCACAAGTAATCTGCGACTATACCTTGGATCTCCAATGTTAGGCATCATCCGCGCTAATGATACGCTGGTATTTGCCGCTTTCTCACAGGCATAGTCCAGATGTCCCCTGAAATTGATCTTAGCGTCAATCATCACCCCCAGGTATTTGATAACCGGCTTCGAAGTGATGACGTGACTACCAACGCGAATATTAATCGTATTCCTCTTCCTACGATTGGTAATCAAGACCGCCTCCGTCTTTTGTTCCGCAAGGTCAAGCTGAACCATCTCCAGCCACGCTTTTATGGCGCTAATGGTTTCGTTAGCGTACATTTCGACGTCTTCAGGTTCTTTCGCGACGACAACCACAGCTAGATCATCTGCGAAACCGATTATCGTGGCCTCCTTTGGCACGGGAAGGACAAGGACCCCATTGTACATGACGTTCCACAGGAGAGGACCCAACACTGAGCCCTGTGGTACTCCTGCGGTGACGGTGTACTGCTTGGATCCCTCATCCGTGTCGTACCAAAGTGTCCTCTCCGAAAGGTAACTGTTGAGGAGCTTAGTCAAGTAACTAGGGACACCCGTGTTAGCCAGTGAACTTTTTATCCACTCCCAGCTTGCGGAATTGAACGCATTTTTGATGTCCAATGTCACTACGGCACAGCATTTTTTAGACGACATCGCGTCTCGAGCCAGCTTCAAAACAACGTCTACGGCGTCGATGGTTGAGTGGGCTTGACGAAATCCAAATTGTCGCTCCGATAGTCCATCCTTGTATTCAATGATAGGGAGCAGTCTGTTGTAGATGACCCTTTCGAGCATCTTTCCTGCCGTGTCGATAAGGCAAATCGGTCGGTATGATGAAGGGTGTCCTGGATGTTTATTCGGCTTCGGGAGCAAAACTAGTTTTTGCCTCTTCCACCGATCGGGGAAAATTCCTTCTATCATGCATGTCTCAAACACGCTGATAAACCAGTCGGGTCTGGTCTTAACAGCGAGTTTAAGGGCTCTATTGGGAACAGCATCCAGACCGGGTGCTTTGTTATCACCAATTC
Source organism: Hermetia illucens (assembly GCF_905115235.1). Lineage (NCBI taxonomy): Eukaryota > Metazoa > Arthropoda > Insecta > Diptera > Stratiomyidae > Hermetia > Hermetia illucens. The sequence goes on along the minus strand of NC_051852.1, from coordinate 82,353,447 downwards.
TCCGGCAAATTTGCATAAGTTCCTCCTCAGTTACCGCAGGTATGGTGTAGACGTCGAGTGCTCGCTTGTGTTGTTTGCGCTCCCCTTTATCCGGGGGAAGAGCGCCGTCACGATATCGAGCAGAAGATGCGGACAGGTCAATTGTGGTGTTCGCCCTCTCATCTTCTTCATAACTATCCTGTACGCTGTTCCCCAGGGGCTTTGGTCTGCCTCTGTGCAAAGCTCCTTGAAGCATTCTCGCTTGCTGGTCCGTATAGCCTGCTTAAGCCTACCTCGAAGGTTCACATATGCTAGCCGTTTCTCGTCGAAGTCTGGTCTTGCTCTAGATCGTTGGCAGATCCTTCTAGCACGAAAACATGCATTCCGTAGCACCGCGATCTCTTCATTCCACCAATAGTTTGAGCGCCTTTTTGCGAGAACTCGTCGCCTCGGCATAGCAGCGTCGCATGCTCTTGTTATGCGTCCCATCATTTGCTCTACCTTTTCCGTAGCCGCACCACCGGGACATTGGGCTCCCAATAGCATCTCTATGAATGCATCCTCCTCAAGCCCTTTCACGGACCAGCCCCGGTTTCCAGCCTCACGGGAACACGCATCGACGCATGGCCCATATTCGATCTGGAGGAAAATCGCCTGGTGGTCGCTGTGAGTATAATGCTCACTGACAAACCATGTCATTCTCCTCGCCAATGTGGTACTCACATATGTCAGATCGACTATTGAGCCCGACCCTGTCCCACGAAAAGTGGAAGCGTTTCCCGTGTTGGCAAGCACCAAATCTAGCTCCGCGAAAGCCTCGAGCAGGATACGGCCCCTGGTGTTCGTAGTGCGACTGCCCCAATCCACGGCCCACGCGTTGAAATCACCAGCTATGATCTTGGGGTTTCGACTTCTTGCATCCGAGACTAGCATACCTAGCATTCCTTCGAATTCTGTTATCGTCGCGCTTGGTGGAGCATAGCAACTATAAATATAGATACCAGCTATTTTTGCCCTGACGAATCCAACTTCTGGAAACTCCATCACTTCTTGAATGGCCTGATTTCCACACGCCCATATTGCCGCCTTGCCAGTTTCATCTGCAGTCCAGGCACCGCTCTTATTGTTGCGATAGGGCTCGCTGATTATGGCAGCTTCGATTCCCTTCTCATAGATGGTCTGGGAAAGAAGGTCTTGCGCTGCCTCGCAGTGGTTGAGGTTGATTTGTATCAACCTCATTTTTTTACTGCATTCAAGGCTCGCCTAAACACTGGGCATCTGCTGCTGCCTGCAACGTGCCGACAGTCGACGCCCTTTTTTTCCTTGCAGAGCATGCATTCAGGCTCAGCCTTGCATTCCCTGAACATATGGCCTTCTTCCCCACATTTTCTGCAACATTTTGACCTGTCACAGTCACCGGTGCATTTCGCCGCTATGTGGCCGAATTCCAGGCATCTAAAGCAGCGCTTAAGGGATACCTGCTCCCTGAGTCGGCAAACGACCCAACCTATTTTTACTTTCCCAGCCGCCAGCAGTTTGAACGCTGCTTCAGTTGGTAAGCTTATAGTTGCCGTTTGCGTGCCTCCGTATGCCTTCCTCAGTCCCCTGATTGCGGAATCTTGCAATCCAAGTGGTCCGAACTGCTTTTCTAGGGCGTCACGGATATCCTCCTTGGTCGTGATTTCGTCAATGTCCTTGCATTCGATGACAAGCTCCTGCTTTCTGGCCCGTACTTGAGCTTCTTCTCCTAAGGACTTCTCCACCTTGCCGAGGAAATTTTCCACCGTTTTGCCCGGAGACTTCTTCAGCTCAAGCATCAAGTCTCCTTTCTGGGAGCGCCTGATTCGGCTGACGTTTTCTCCAAGGTCCATCAGCTCAGGATCGGATTTGACCTTCCTAAGGATATCGGCGTAAGTCATATCCCCTTTTTTGGAGATGATGATTAATTCGGGCCGTAATCTTCTTTTCTGCGTCGTGTTTTTCCTTCCACCAACCTTGGTCCATGCTTCCTTGGTCCCTTTTTGAGGCTTTGCCTCCCTTGGGTCAATTGGAGCCGGCGCCGCAGTTTCCACGATGTTGGTAACTTTGTTTCCCTTGCCTTTTGCCGGTGAGAGGCCTTTTTGCCTTTTCGCGTCCTGTGAGCATCCGAAAGAATCGTTCGCGCACTCTCTACTTCTTTTTTCAAGTTTACCGCCCTTTGGATGTTGAGGGGGTGTCACTTGTGTTGCCTGGGTGACGCTTGATTTCTTCGAGGCGTTTTTTTTCTTCCTTGGCACCATTGTATAGTACCCGAATGGTACGCACCATGTTTTTGATGGCCTGGTGCACGTTGTGTTTGTCCTTAATAAATTCAGACAACTCTATTATTTTACCTCCGAGTAGGGCAAACGATGATTCTTCCGGACTCTGACATAGCTCCTCCGCTTGGTTTTCACGTTGGGCGCTTACGTACTTATTAGCCTTCCGAATGCTTCCCAGATTTCCTTCCTTCATCAAGGTTGATTTCGGAGGAGATCGCGCTATCGTCGAGCTTCTCTTAAATGGATCAACCACTAAGTCCTGCGACATATTTCGACCAGGTGTAGTTACCCCGCTATGGGCTAATACCTGACCAGTTTGTGCCCCATCTTTTCTTGGGTTTTGAACAGGCGTTCTCGGGAGTGATGTACTCCTTTTAAATGCCTCTTTCTCCAGGCTACTTGTAGTATTTGATGCAACGGTGGCCAAGTAATCCACCACCGAGGCACTGCAGTCGAGGGATATCGACGGCCGGGAGCCTGCTTGCCCACTCCCAAAAGCCGCCGGTACTGGGTTTCCGAAGCCCTGCACCGTAACTTTATTCTCCTTCTGTTCCTCCATGTTTGGTTTTATTTCTGGGTATCCTTCCCATAGCCAATTTTTATCCACGGGCGGGCGTTTACTTCCCACCTACCCGGCCTGCGCATAAGCATGCCCATACACGCACACCTCCAAATGCGTATATGTGCATATTCCTACGCATCCGTCGAGCATTCCCTTATCCGCACGAAGGGACGCGCCTGATGGGAGATTTGGCAACTCCGCACAGGCCTGTCTGTCTGTCTGTCCGTCTGTCTGTCTGTCTTTTTTTTTTTTTTTTTTTTTTTTGAGGAGGTGGAAATCTTCAAAAGACACTGGTCTGGACACACCAGCGTGTGGGATTTTTACCCACTAAAACCACCCCCGACTCCCCCCCTACCCCGTGGAACCACCTTTAGGTATTACATCACGGGGCGGAGTTAGTTTACTTTAGCTAGGTCTCCTTCCGTCTTCCCGCGGGGTCCGTAACCGCGCCTTCCTCACTTCTTCTGCTTTTCGCAGTTTCTCCTGGATCACTGCGATCATGAAATTGATCGCATCCCAGTCTTCCTGGCAAGCTACCATTCTCCGGACAAAATCTTCCGGTGATAGCACTTCACCTAGAGTTTCCTCTAGGTTCCTCCTTTCTTCCACGAACCTAGGACATTGGAAGAATACGTGCGCTGGGTCCTCCGGGACCTCGTCGCAGTTTGGACAATTAGGCGAGGTGTCCAATTTAAACCTGTACAGGTATTGACGGTATCCTCCATGGCCGGTGAGAAACTGGGTGAGATTATAATTGATCTCCCCATGCTTTCTCTCCAGCCACTCCCTGATGGAAGGGATCAACCTGTAAGTCCAACGACCTTTTTCTGACTGGTTCCATCGCTGTTGCCACCTGCTTATGGATCTCTCTCTTTCGGCTTTTTTCACCTGCGATAAGGGAGAGATGGACCTGGTGTTATAAATGTTCATCATTTCGGTTGCCAGGATGTCAATTGGCATCATTCCCGAGATGATGAACGCTGCATCGTCTGAGACGGTCCTGAAGGCAGAACACACCCTTAAGGCTGTTCTTCTGTAAACCCTACTCAGTTTATATGCATTTCCTAAAACCTGCAGCGCGTTTCCCCAAACTGGGACTGCATACAGCATGATAGAACTCACCACCTTGGCTATGAGCAGCCTGCAAGTATGCCGCGGTCCTCCTACGTTCGGCATCATCCTTGCGAGAGCCATACTCGTGGTGGATGCTTTTTTAAAAGTATGCTCTATGTGCTGCTTAAAATTGAGTTTTCCGTCTATCATCACCCCCAAGTATTTGATGGCCGGCTTGGAAGTGATGATACGATCCCCGATTCTGACGCAGGCGTAATTTCTTTTGCGGCGCTTAGTGATGAGGACCGCTTCCGTCTTTTCCTCCGCGAGTGCCAGTCCAGCACTTTCCAGCCAAGCCTTAACAGCACTGATTGCTTCGCTTGAGTACAACTCAGCATCCTCGAGATGCTTTGCGACCACAACCAGTGCTATGTCATCGGCGTAACCCACCACCGTGGCCTCCTCCGGAACCGGAAGGTTAAGCACATCATTGTACATGATGCTCCACAGTAGTGGGCCCAGTACAGAGCCCTGTGGGACACCCGCGGAGACAATGTACTCCTTGGGTCCATCATCGGTATTATACCACAATGTTCGCTCGTGCAAATAGCTATCTATGATAGTGGCAAGGTAGGTGGGAACACCAATCGTCGCCAGAGACTTTCGTATAAGGTTCCAATTGGCCGAGTTAAAAGCATTCCTCACATCCAGGGTGACCACCACACAATATTTGCTGGTAGAACCCCTTCCGTGAATTGCATTTTCGGCCAAGCCAGTAACCATTTTGATGGCATCAATGGTTGATCTGGCTTTGCGGAACCCATACTGCCTATCTGAAAGGCCGCCTTGGCTCTCGACGACTGGGAGTAGTCTATTATAAATAACCCGCTCCAACATTTTCCCCATAGTGTCTAGAAGACATATGGGTCTATAGGAGGACGGTTCCCCTGGCGGTTTGCCAGCCTTAGGCAGCAACACCAGCTTCTGCCGCTTCCACGTCGCTGGAAAGATACCCTCGGACATGCACGCTTCGAACAGCTCCGCGAACATATCCGGTCTACATTTGACGGCAAGTTTGAGCGCCTTATTCGGTATGCCGTCCAGACCCGGGGCTTTGCTGTCGCCTATTCGACTGCAGATCTCCAGCAGCTCGTCCCTGGTGACTGGTGGAAACGGCGTCACATTCAGGGGACGCTGGAAAGTGTTAGTACCCCGCTCTTGCTGGGGAAATAACCCCTGGATTATTTTCAACAAGAGCATAGGGCACGTGATCTGCGGTGATGATCGGCCTCTGAATCGCCCTGTCACGATTTTATAGGCGCTACCCCACGGATTTATGTCCGCTTCTAAACAGAGCTCCTTGAAACATTCCCTCTTACTCCGCTGGATGGCGAGCTTGAGGTTCTTGCGGGCTTCCCTATAGGCATACTCCTTTTGCCTTTGATCGATCCTACCTATTGCCCTCTGAGCCGTTCGTCTGGCTCTGTGGCAAATCGATCGAAGACTGGCAAGTTCACTATTCCACCAATAATTGGGTCTTCTAGTGTAGAATGAGCATCTCCTAGGCATCGACGCGTCACATGCCTTGGAGACGCTTTGTGTAACATGGAGAGCTCTATCCGTGGACGTGCCGGCTTTGCTAGGCAGGTCTAGCCACACTTCCATGAATGTTGGCTCATCCATCGCTTTTGCAGACCATCCTGGTGTTCCTCTGGATTTCGGCTTCCGGGGTGCGGGTCCCCTGCCTTGTGGCTCGGTCCTTAGTTCAAAGGTGATCGCCTGGTGGTCGCTGTACGTGAAGTCCTCGCTAACTTGCCAGGACATGCCACGTGCCAGCGCAGGGCTGACAAAAGTCAGATCTACAATTGAACCAGTTCCCCCTTTCCGATAAGTGTTTACATTGCCTTCGTTGGCCAGAACTACATCTAACTGGGCAAATGCTTCTAATAAGCACCGCCTCCTTGCGTTAGTCTCTTTGCTGCCCCACTCGATAGCCCACGCATTAAAGTCACCGGCTATCACCTTTGGACCTCGTCCCCTTGCGTCATGAACAAGATCATCTAACAATTCTTCAAACTCAGGAAGTGTGAGGCTCGGTGGAGCGTAGCAGCTGTATACGAATATACCGCTTATTTTCGCCCACACAAAGCCACTAGCCGCCTGACGCATACTATATTGTATGGCTTGACGACCGAACGCCCATATCGCCGCTCCACCACTCGCATCTGTGACCCATACACCACCGTCAAGATTTCTGTACGGTTCACTAATGATAGCAACCTCCATCGCGGATTCGTAAGTGGTCTGCGCAAGCAAATCTTGTGCGACCTTGCAATGATTAAGGTTTATTTGTATTAACCTCATTTTTTCACTGCAGTTAACGCCTTCCTAAATTCTGGGCATTTACCACTTCCGGCAATATGCCGGTTATCCCTTCCCTCCTTTTGTTCGCACAGAATGCATTTGGGGTCTCTATGGCACTCCTTGGCAATATGTCCTTTTTCCCCACACCTTCGACATCGATCGGACCGATCGATGCCGGTAGTGCATGCCTTCGCGAAGTGTCCAAACATTAGGCATTTGAAGCACCTTTTTAAAGAGATCTGTTCCCTTAGTCGGCAAACAACCCATCCAATCCGAACCTTCCCCACGGCCAACAACTTCGGCGCTGACTCTACTGGCAGTCGCAGTGTGGCCGTTTGAGTACCGCCATAAGCTTTTCTTAGGCTCACGATAGATGCTTCCCAAAATTCCTCCAACTTGAATTGTTCCTTCAAGGCAGTGCAGATCTCTTCTCTGGATGTTACCTCATCGAGATCCTTGCACTGGATATAGATCTCATGTTTTTGGGAACGAACCGCGACATTTTCCCCAAGTGAGTTTAAAACTTGGTTACGAAAGCCGTCAGTTTTCCCCACGCTGGATTTTTTCAGTTCAAACATGAGATCCGCTTTCTGGGTCCTCCGGATTTTGCTGACATTTCCGCCTAGGTCTTTTAGGTCGGGGTCAGATTTCACCTTCTTTAGTATCTCCGCATACGTTAGATGTCCTTTGCTGGAGATTACAATTGCCTCCGGGCGAATTCGCATCTTTGGTTTCTTGTCTCTTTTCTTGTTCACGACCTTAGTCCAACCACCGCTCTTATTTTCTCTCGGTTTCACTTCGCTAGCCGACGTTCCTACTTTGGGCACTTTGGGCCCTTCTGAACTTTTAGTTCCTCTGTCTGTCTGTCTGTCCGTCTTTTTTTTTTTTTTTTTTTCGGCGTTGGAAGGTGGAAAGGTTCAAAACCTACTGCTGGCTCCTGCCACGCAGTTATGTGAGACTTCTACTCACTAAAACCACCTCCTTCTCATTCCACTCTCCCCACGGAACTCCTATCAAGTATTGCATCGCGGGGCTGGATCAGCTTTTAGCTGCGGCTCATTATGGTTCTCTCCCTTCCTTGTTTTCGTCGTAGTTCTTCCTGCCTAAGCTGTTGGTGAATAGCTTGCAGTTCCCTTACAACCTGGTTCCAGGCATCCGTTGACTCCAGCATAAACTCCACAATGTTTTCGGGTGTTAAACGCCTGTCTGCGAACGCTTCCATTCTTGTTCGGTGCGCGGTGAACCTGGGGCAATCAAATATGACATGCTCCGCATTCTCAGCCACGTTACCACATCTTGGGCAGCATGGTGATTCGTCGTGACCAAATCGATGTAAATAAGCACGATAACCTCCATGTCCACTCAAGAATTGTGTTAGCTCGTGGCTTAATTCCCCATGGTTTCGTTTAAACCATCTCCGAATATCCAGAATGATGCGGTATGTCCAACGAGCAGTTTGGGACTCGTCCCATCGCTGTTGCCACCGTTCGATAGATTCCCACCGTGCCAGCTGCCGTCGAAATGCGCTAGACTCTCCAGCTGCATACGTTTTGTCGTAGAGTCGCCGACTTTCCTTCGCCAAGATGTCTATGGGGAGCATCCCTGCTAGTACATATGCCGCTTCTCCTGATGTTGTCCGATATGCACTGCATACCCGGAGTGCACTTAACCGATACGCCATTCCCAATTTTCGGCAGTTCACTATGTTATTCAGAGCAGTTGCCCAAACTGGAGCTGCGTAGAGTAGCACGGAGCTGACTACCCTGGAGAGCAGAAGACGTCGACTTTGTCTTGGCCCACCAATGTTCGGTAGTATCCTCGAGATCGTTGTAGCGATGGAAGACGCTTTAGTTGCGGCGTACTCAATGTGTCTTTTGAAGTTGAGTCTTCTGTCAATAATTACTCTCAAGTATTTGAGCGATGGTTGGGAGTAAATTGTCTTTCCGCCAACTTTGATTTTCACAGTTGTGTTCTTTCTTCTCTTGATAATGAGAACTACTTTTGTTTTATGCTCGGCAAGTGAAAGGCCAGAATTTCTCAACCAGGAATTGATCTCCCATATCGCTTCATTTGCATAGATCTCGATCTCGTCTTGGTGCTTTGCAACCACCGTTATTCCGATATCATCGGCGAAGCCAATAGTTGTCACGTTGTCCGGTAGGCGTAGCGTCAACACTCCATCGTACATAACTAGCCACAGCAAGGGACCCAGGACAGAACCCTGTGGCACTCCGCAAGTTGTCGGGAATATTTTTAGCCCATCGTCCGAGTCGCAGTAAAGTCTTCTCCCAAGGAGAAACTCGACTACAATGCGTACAATGTACTTCGGGGCTTGTATCTTGTCGAGTGCCTCGATGATTTTATTCCATTTTGCACTATTGAACGCATTTTTTACGTCGAGGGTTATTACTGCGCAGCTTTTTCCTTCTTCTATTGCAGCCTGAGCCAAACCAGTCAGCATGCTGATTGCATCGACAGTTGATTTTGCCTTACGAAATCCGAATTGTTTGTCGGAAAGGCCTCCTTCCTTTTCCGCAACAGCGAGCAGTCTGTTATATATTACTCGTTCAAAAAGTTTGCCAATGGTATTGACCAGGCATATCGGCCTATATGAGGAGGGGTCACCCAATAGTTTACCTGCCTTCGGAATAAGTATTAGCTTTTGTACTTCGGGGAATTCTCCTTCCCTAAGGCATGCCGTGAAAACTTGGGCAAACATACCTGGTGCTGTCCTGGCGGCTACTTTCAGGGCAATGTTAGGGATTCCATCCGGTCCTGGAGTCTTTTTTTCAATCAATCTTTTTGCTGCGTCTAGAACCTCCTCATTTTCCACTATCGGAACTTCGTCGGGATTTAACTGTACTGCAGGCAAACTTGTACCATTCAGATCCACTGGGAATAGAGTGTTCACTATATTCTGCAACAACTCTGGGCAAGTAACGAGAATAATTGAAATTCGTGTGAAATATTAAAATTCCATTCAAGAAGAATCTAATTCTCCCTAGCCCTTTTTAAGGTTTTGTGTAAACACAAAACCTTATTAAAATCGGTTTACTGTCTGTCTGTCTGTCTGCCTGTCTGTCCGTCACACGCATTTTTCTCGGAGACGGTTATAGCGATTGACACCAAATTTGGCAGAAAGGTGGGAACTGTGAACGCTCACGCATACAGTGAATTACATCCTTTTACGTCGAATTTAAGGGGGGGTCCTCATACATGCAAAAGGGGGGTGTAATATTTTTTTTCATCAAAGATAGTCATGTGGGGTATCAAATTAAAGGTCTCGATTAGTACTTTTCAAAGCCGATCTTAGTTTTGACATTCGTTGGAAGGGTGTGGAGCGCGGGGGGTTGAAAGTGATCACTTCTTTAAGGGGGCCATTCTCAGAAACTATCAAACCGAAAAATCTGAAAAAAAATCAGGAGGCAGCCACTATATGGTGCCTGAGCTCCGAAATACCTTCCATGCCGATATCTGTTTAAATAAAGTTAATAATAGTATATTACTACAATTTTTTGTAATTGGTTCGAAACCCCCCTTAGGTTCATCCTAGTACCATGAAATTTTGCAGTGATATAGGCTATAATATAGAGCATGATCTTACCAAGTTTGGTGGCAATCGCACTATTACTAACAAAGTTATAATACCTTAAATTTGTTGCTTCTTTGAAAATTGAAGACTGTGAATGTCAATATCACCCGAAAGTGGATACTCTCACATAATATATGGATATATTAAGTGCTACGTACTAAGAAATACACAAAACCTTTCGTACCTGAAGCGTCCAGCTTCCGGTTTCCCGACTTGTTTATATTTGATGTTGGTTAAATTGATGGCATTTGCTAATAATATTAAACTCAGGGTGTGAGGCGTATGAGGTTGACCATTATGAACACACGGCTTTCCATCAAATGATTTATTTAAATCGCTTTCTAGAAAATAGAGGGCAATGGAATTTTTGGCTATATTACACGGAGCTGTCGTACACTCGTCGCTCCTCACATCTTTTCTTTCTGTTCAGCCATCAGTTCACAAGCGGGGTCGGCCTGTGGTGATCGGTTTCGTCATTTTATTTTATCAAATGCCTGATCAGGATGTAATCTTGAGACCTTTAAATCCCCATCTAGCATATCAAGCCACCATTGTTTTGGCCGGCTTTTTGGTTGCTTACCATTGCTTTCGATGTTCTGACCAGTACTGGTTGTTCAATTCTCGTTAGTGTGAATTACGTGACCACACCATCGAAAACGCCTCTCTTGCAGTTTTTCCACGATCGGTGCAAACCCGTTCGATCGCGGATATTCTCATTTCAGACGTAATCAAAACGTGTCACGCCACCAGTGCAATGCAACATCTTCGTCCCCATTACCGCAAGACGCCGTTGATTGACCTATATAGTCGGCCAATACTCAGAACTATAGAGAGCGGCAGATGGACGACATTGCAGTAAATTTTAGATTTGGGATGTGCGCTGATACGTCGATCACAAAGAACACTAGTTGGGGAATGCCACTTCATCCAGGTTGCGTTAATGTGTGAAATAATTTCATTACGCAGTTCTCAATTGGCAGATAGCATTGACTCGAGATATTTAAATCGCTGAGTTCTGGCAATGGCAGTAACCTGCCCCTCGAGATATTTAAATCGCTGAGTTTTGACAATGTCGGTAACCTGCCCTTCGAGATATTTAAATCGCTCCGTTCTGGCAATGGCAATAGCCTGCCGAGAACTGAACGATTTCAATATCTTGGGTCAATGCTATAAGCCAATGGAGAACTACGTTATGCTCCTCACGTAGGGAAACACAAAACTTTTTATACCTGACTCGTCAAGCTTCCGGTTTCCCGACGTGTTAAAGATTTGTGTGTGTGTAATCGAAACATTTTTTAAATTTGGTTCGATGCATCTAAGTTTGGCTATCAGATAGACTTATTATAATTCAAGCCAAATCAGTTACATAGTGATCGGAAAATGTGATGCGGTCTACGAAAGCTCATGCATGAAGTGAGGCGCGTGGAGGCATATATACATGTGGGAACGTAGTTTAGCATTCGATTAAGACGTTTAAAATAAGTCTGCTTTTAACGCGTTTAGCACTCTGAACCATTTCAACAAAAGATTCTGATATGAAATCTAGAACAGAAAATATATTCGATTCCGGCATCTACTTACATAAAATCACGCTAGACCAAAAATTACTCTGGAAGACACATGTCGGAAACACTTGTCGGAAAGCCACGAGGGCTCTGATGACTTGCAGATCCATAGCAGGAAAAAAATGGGGTTGTAGCCCGAAGATACTACTTTGGATATATACTGCAATAGTAAGACCAATGATTACCTATGGAGCGGTAATCTGGGCAGAAAGAACCCAACTCAGCACACAAGCCAGGGAATTACATAAGCTCCAAAGGCTGGCTTGCGTGTGTATCAGTGGGGCAATGAGGACATGCCCAACGGCATCCCTGGAGGTCCTTCTGGGATTAACCCCTCTCCATCTGCACATACAGATGCAGGCAAGGAGATCAATATTCAGGATGGCCGGTAGCATGAGTGAGGCGGGGAGCTGCCTAAATCGAAGGAAGATTGATATCCTTTCTAGGCGGTATCCCGAATTACTGATACCGAGGGACAACATGACAACGAGGTTTCATTTCGATAAGAAGTTTGAAACACGTTGGAGTAACAAGGCAAACTGGGAAAGCGTGGCTGTGACATACGGCTTAAACCAGCAACTGATTACTTGGTACACTGACGGATCCCTCACAGCAGAGGGAGCGGGTGCCGGTGTCATTGGTCCAAGGAAAATGTACTTTGAGCCAATGGGCAGGTACACTAGCATATTCCAGGCGGAAATTTACGCCATAGACAAATGTGCCTCCTTTAATCTGCAAAGGAACTACAGGGGGCAGAACATAGCTATTCTCATCGATAGCCAAGCAGCGATCAAGGCACTTAGGTCCAACCAGGTGAACTCTAAACTGGTATGGGAATGCCTTGAGAGACTGAATACACTCGGCTCGTCTAACAAGGTCTGGATACTTTGGGTTCCAGGCCATGCTGGGCTGGAAGGCAATGAGGCAGCGGATGAACTAGCCAAGAAGGGAGCAGGGATGCCTTTATACGGGCCAGAACCCTTCTGTGGAATCGGAAACGGTTTCATGGCTATGAATCTAAGAAACGAAGAAAAACGGTTGAGGGAACTATATTGGGCGGGCCTACCAGGGATGGAGCAGTCCAGGGTGCTTATTGGGGGATACGAACCCATGCGCACAAAGGATTGCTTAAACCTCACCAAAAAGAACCTCCGAATCATAGTGGGAATTCTCACTGGTCATTGTCGGCTGAACTACCACCTAGGGAAGCTAGGGATATCTACGGACGCTGTCTGCAGGTTCTGTGAGGAGGAGGACGAAACCTCTATGCACGTCCTGGGACAGTGTCCAGCACTTGTGCAAAGTAGGTCGATACATCTGGGAGAACACTTAATACCAGATGCAAAGTTGAAATTTCTGGAAGTGGGGAACATACTAAAGTTCCTAACGGTTACTGGCCTGCTTGAGATACTATGATCAACAGGTAAAAGGGGCACAATAGTTCTTCAAGGACGCGGTGCGACTTTCCCTTAACAAAATAATAATAATACATAAAGTTAGTACAGTGGAATCCGATAATTCGTACATTCGTTATTCATATTTGTAGTTAATTTATACAAATTATCCGATCCCTAGAGTTAATTTTGTTTATTTTGCACTCTCGATAATTGGCAATCCCAGTGGTCCTTGACCTCTAAGTTGGTTTGTCTTGAATTCTTTCGGTTCAATGGTCGCATCTTCTAGTTAGACAGACCATCTGCTGTCCGCGTCCAGTTCTCAATGTACTTTCTTAAGATGCAGCAATTGTTTATCCATTTCATTTATTCTTGCAGTAAGCTGTGTGTACAAATAGAACAGCTTAGCGCCGTTCCGTATATACTTTTGTTAGCTCTCTTTTATTGGTATTAGAGTACACACAGTACAAAACGTTCTTTGAAAATATGTATTTTGTATATTTTAAGGGGGTTTTCTAATGTCGGTTTCCAGGAATTGATTTTTTTTTTCAGAAATATTTTGAAAGTAGTAAATGTTGGCATTATACTGCAGAAATTTCGGAGCGGAATTCGATATATTTATCAAGTTTCAGCAAATAGAAAAGCCAGGGCCATGTTGACGTCCATACAGAACGAAAATTTCAGACGCGTTTTTTCGAAACCATATTCTTTCATCTGGTGGAAAGCACAACTAAAATTCTGCTGAACCACCCGAGCTGAAATTTTTGCACTTATTTACGCATCAATAGCTCTCGTCCAAAGCATGATTATGTATTTCTGATAATAATTTCTTACTTTTGTTTTAAATTTTCAATGAAAAATAGACGCAATTTTTGAAGATTTCTCTTTATAACTCCGCCATTTTGACGTTTTGTAAGATAAAATTCTAATCGTGGTTCTGACGATAGTGGCAAGTATACTAAATAAGAAAGTGTTGGAATTTTTGGTACTAGATTACTTTAAATGGAGATGTGCTTTCCGCCAGCAACCCAACTTTTTTTAGAGAAGCGCTGCACACTAAAGTGGGTGGTTTGACATGCTACATGCGGGCTATATACAAATGGGATAGTTCTGCATTCAGAAAAAAGTTGGGTTGCTGGCGGAATGCATTCAGGATGCAGAACTATCCCATTTGTGTGTAGCCCGCATGTAGTATGTCAAACCACCCATTTTAGTGTGATATTGATGTTTAATATTTTGGGTTGCAGTAAATTTACTCGGAAAGGATAATTTTGAGCTACTGTAACATTATCAGTAATAGTAGGATTTTACCTGTAATAGTAGGATTTTGATCATCCGTTGAAAGAATCATCACTTTCGACGCCCCCCTCGAGACATTTTAGTTGATACCCAATATGACCCTATTTGGTGAAATAAAAAAACCCTTTTGCATGGAAATGGACCCTTTGCATAGACCAGATATTCCCAGGCTGTACGCATCTCCAGCAACTCCGAGAACTTTATCTCTAATCAATGATGAGAATGCATCTCGACTGTGTGCTGATAAGTCGCTGCTGGAACTATAATCATTTGTGTATTGTGGTGTAGTTGCGGCTGTCAGATTGCATGGTTAGAGTCAATTACCAAAGGGGCCAACTATGGAAGATTCGTCTGGGATGTCCCGCACGTTTGGCTAATCGATATCCATCTGTATCGCATTGATCCCAAACTTATGAAGTTTGTGACGCCAGTCATGGAAGCGTGCTATACCACCTTATCAGTACGCTCATCTGAGTGTACCAATACCTCAGAGCCTGTCCGTATACGGAAAGACATTTTACAGGGGGATTTGGTGAGTTCCCTTTGATTCTACATGGCACCGAACCTCCTTTCATGGCTACTCAATCTAAACTCTGCCGTGGAGCGGATGAACTTGCCTCGTGACATTGAATATACCCCTGGTTGACGTGGCGGCACAACATCACCGCCAAGTCGACTTACTACGCGCTTGTTTTTACAGCAAACGCAAGGCGAGTCCCTTGCAGTTGTTTGTAAGGCAGACTGTGGGCTGACTCCACTTAGCTTGAAGAATCGATCTTTCAATTCTCTGAGTGGGATGAAGTCAGACCAAGCTCGACGAATGGAACTCTAAGGCAATGCACGGTAACCGCTGCAATACTGCAATACACGAACAGGCACAATGCTGTATGCAAGGTTTTGATGAAATACCTTACATACAGCATTATGGTGTTTCATCGAAACCTTGCATACAAGCATGGGCTGATCACGGGACAAGTCCGGTCCGCAAGCAGTACTCGATATTTCTGCTAATAGTGCTTATTGGGACAGGCAAGTTCTAACTGATTGCCATGCACTAAACAATAAGCCTGACGTGCTGTTAGTTGACAAGACGGGTTGTTCCGCGTATATTATTGATGTTGCTATCCCCTATAATAGCGGCTGGTTGTAGTTCCCATAATATTGCCAGTTACAGGTATTGTACCTAAATCCCTCACGACTTTCCTTGATGTCCTGGGGCTCTCACACAGTTTGGTTCAAACCATACAGAAATATACCATTCTGTATACTTGATCGATGTTGCGGGGAATTCTCGACGGATTCTCTCAGTAACCTATCACCGGTCACCACCACCAGCGCCCCTTTATCTTTTAACTAGGTAGGATCATTGGAGCTTAAATGCTTGGCACTTAGTACTAGTATTATTAGGTAATATGCCTACCTTTTTCCCAGAGCTCTAGGATTGGTTCCCGACTTTTAATTATGTAGTTGTTTCTATTAATTGTCAAGTTTTGCATTAACAATGGAAAATTGTAAATTGTCTGTTCATTTTCCTTCGAATTTAAGACCTTCTAACACCCTGACCTAGAATTCATTTCACATCTTTTTCGTCTTCGTTTTCAGTTGCTACTTTTGAATGTAATTAATTGGAATGAATTCGTTTTGGGAACTGCGGATGACACTATTTGCGTTGCAAGTTCTAATTATTAATATCGCTTGCATTAGCCGCATCGCTTCCATTCATAAAAATTGAATTTAAGCCGGAGGTGTGTGTACTCTTAGTCGCATTTAATCGTATGATTTCATAACATAAAATATGCGCCCAGGTAAAGGAGGGTTTAAGGCAACCTACTTTGTGCTATCCTGTAAAACAAAAATAAAATGCGGAGATCACGGAAAGAGGATAAATAGAGTATAGTTGGACCTATTCCAATTTGCTAAATCCTACCTGATCTCTCTTGGTGACAGGTTTCGCGACAGGCCGACCAATACAATGTCGTTAGAAACAAGAAGATTGGAAATCCAGGTCAGGTATTTGATAGATCCAAATGGCGAAACCGATCAGGACGAGTCGCCCCGCTTGTGAACGGGACAAAGGCTGAAGAATAAGAAGATGCAGTTAGTGTATGTATCTTCCTATATTTTATGTTATGAAATTCATACAATTAAATGCCACTCAGGGTGCACATACCTCCGGCACAGTGGATCTACTAAAGGCAGTACCCACACTAAAATGACCCGACTTGCGAATGCGCTGCAGAAACTTATCTGTACACATCAGAGACGCTAAAGAAGGACAAGGCACCATCTTCGTCAAATCGTATTGATAAGAGAGAGATGAAAAGAATATGTCAGCCATGGCACTAATGCTTGCTCACCCATATAGCCAAACGTAGCCAATTTCACCAACACATTGGCAAGCTCGGGCGGCATGTCAAACACAGCTGATCGGATTACGTTGCGCTCATGCTCAAGGACAAAACAATTTGAAATCGTGCGTACTCACACTGATTTCTCCCCTTGAGGGGCAAGGAGGAGTGTGATAGCTCTCTAGTATCTAACTGTGCCTCCGGTTTAAATTCAATTTTTATGAATGGAAGAATCTTATCTCAGCAGAAAACCGATGCATCCGAAAGATTAATCTTGAATGCATCCCCTTATTTCCCTGTCACTTTTTAGGAGAGCAAACATGGATCAATTACCGTCTTTTTACATGTAGCGAGTGGCGTCATTTTCTGTTGAGTTAGAAGGGGGCTCCCCATACATGCAAAAAATGCTGTACATTTTTTTCAAAGAATACTGTCATGTGGGGTATCAAATGAAAGGGCTCGATTACCTCATTTATGATATTGGGTGAAACATAGGGGAGATAGAGCTTAAAATGTGTGTCCCAAAAAGTGAAATAGGTCTCGTTCTCAGAACCTATCCAATCGAAAAATCCGACCTATATGAAATCTACGCCTCAAAATACATCCCGTTCCGATATCACAAATAAAGTTTCATCGTTGCTTTAGCCTTTGTCCTGGTTACAAGCGGGGTCGGCTCGTCGTTATCGATCTTGATGTTTGGTGCTATTAAATGCCAGATCTGGATGTAATCGCGAGGTTTTCAAATCCACATCCAGCGCATCAGGCCACTGTTGTTTCAGCCGGCTTTTTGGTCGCTTACCCTTGACTTCGATTTTCAGACCAATCTTGGCAAGTGAACTCTGGTTGACGCGAATTGCGCAGTTTTCCACGATCGGTGCAATCCCATATCGATCGCGGATATCCTCATTTCAGATGTGATCAAAACGTGTCACGCCACTAGTCCAACGCAACATTTTCCTCTCCATTACCGCAAGACGCCCGTTATTGTCTTTTATATTCGGCCAACACTCAGAACTATAGAGAGCGCTAGGGCGGACAGCATTGCGGTAAATTTTAGATTTGGGACGTTCGTTGATACATCCATCACAAAGAACATCAGTTGTGGAAGGACACTTCGTCCACGCTGCACTAATACGTGATACAATTTCATAACGCAGTTCTTCATTGGTTGATAGCATTGACCCGAGATAGATTTAAATCGCTCAGTTCTGGTCAGATCATATATATATATATATGCTTTGGTGCACGGGGTAGAGTGTAATAGGGCCCATACACTGTCAAACAAATTGTGCAACGGGGCGATGCGCAACGTTGCGTTGTGCAATTGCATTTCCCATACACTTAGTTAAATTTTGTCCAATCATTAATTACAAGTAGGTATGAGTAACATGCCATTAAAAGGGTATTGCATCTATCTGTATTGTTGTCTGGAGGGGTAGGAGGGTAAGGGGGTGGAGTCCTCTCTAGCCTCCCTTCCACATTGGGGCGATATTTACTCTAACAGCTTATTTATGATTCGAAACTAGCCCTTTTTCGAGGTGCTGTAACTTTAGGAGAAATGGAAAGGAGGAATATTTTTTTCCTTCTATATATCCTCTTTACACTCTTACTATCCGGAGATATGGTTGGCAAACTCAACTTTACCATGATAATATTAAAATACCCCCCATTAGACGGAGGGAATTTGAGAAAGAGGACATGCTTTATCACAGCAGAAATAGGGCTCAAAATTAAACCTTTTCGTTTAAAGGGCTGGTGGTTGCCGCTGTCCTTTAACGAGGTTAGAAAAAGAAAACCTTTCTCCCCATTCCGTCCTACTCGCGGGTTAACCTTGAAAATTCAACTTCATTAGCAAATTATTGCGCAACAGCCTGCGTTGCGCAATTTGTTTGGTAGTTTATGGGCCTTATAAGTGAAGTGAAGATGCGTTAGCTCAACTTAGATACGCACATATATATGTATGCATCTTCTTCTTTATCTTCAGCCTTTGTCCCGTTCACAAGCGGGGTCGGCTCGTCGTGATCGGTTTCGCCATTTGGCTCTATCGAATGCCTGATCTGGGTGCAATCTCGAGGCTTTTAAATCCCAATCCAGCGTATCCAGCCACCGTTGTTTAGGTCTGCCTTTTGGTCGTTTACCATCGACTTCGATGTTCAGACCAATTTTGGAATTCTCGTTAGCACGAATTGCGAGACCATACCACCGAAGACGCTTCTCTCGCAACTTTCCCACGGTCGGTGCAACCCCATAACGATCGCGGATATCCTCATTTCGGATGTGATCAAAACGTGTCATGCCGTAATACACAATGTTTGTTTGTTTAGGATGAACACGGTATTTATGTCGTTGATATATATGTACATATGTGTATCTTGGAGTTTGCGAAATATGACGGAATATTTTGTATTCTTAGCTATGTACGAATGGAAAATCGTGTATAGAGAGTTTCTCACATAAGATGAACACAAAACCTTTAAATACGAAGCGCCCAGCCTGTTTGTTTATTTGAATGTATCTTAAAACATCAGACCTGCCTTTCTTTGTGGTGTTTACAATGTGAGGGTTGTGAGTAGATTAACTCTTCTACCGAGTGACTGCTTTACTCAATCCTCCACCAATTAGATAATTTTTAAGGAGTAGGTCATTTTGGTGAGAAAGAAAGGTAATCAAATTGGTTGTGGCAGTTCCCGAATTGGGGCTTAAGAATAGGATAGAATAGATAGGGTAGAAATTAGTGGACTCGCAACCATGATTGATTTTTGAAGTGTGCGCACGCTCCTCGACAACGGTAGCAAGGGTCCCCAGAAAGCTCGCTTTATCCAACTAGAGCCTGACTTTCAACGATATAAGGTGCACATTCTGGGCCTAAGCGAAATAAGTTGGTGGGACTCTACTTATCTCCATCTTACGACAATATGCTTTTGTACTCTGGAAAGCCAAGTGGTAACAGACGCGGACTCGGTCTCGGGTTGCTTCTGACGGTTACCGCAAGGCACGCTCTCTTGATCTGGGAGTCGGTTTCTGTCAGACTTCTACATAAAAGCAAGAGTCCGCTCTAGGTTAAGGAGCATTGCAATGTACAATGCTATGTACCAACGGATACTTTCTATATAGTGGAGGAGGACGTTTTTTACGAGCAATTACACGCAGTTCAATAGAGCTCTGACAACCCTTTGCTCGGTTATGTGATGATGAAACACTGTCTTAGCGACTATAACAACAAACACTGGTGGCAGGCTGACTGCGGTATGGTGGTAGTGGATCGAAGAACGTTAGGTATTGAAGGCTCTATTGATCGCTGCGGGTGATGGCATGCGTCACCCGCTCGAATTACAATACCGAGCGAAATCCCGGGAGGCTGAGCGTAGTGTGCGCGGTGAAGTTTTACCAACAAGTCAGCAGGATGAAACCTTATACACCTCGATGCTCATCCTGCCGAGACAAAGAGGGAAATCTGATTTCCGGTAGAATGGGCATATTAGAGCGATGGGTTGAGTACTTTGTGGAATTGCTAAACAACCGAAATATCGACGAGTTGGAGGTCCCGCCATCTGAAGACGATGGACAAATACTGCCACCACCAAGTAAAGAAGAAATAGTCTGTGCAATTCATGGTTTTATAAATCATGAGTCGCCAGGAACCGATGGAATAACAGCCGAATTGAATTAAATATAGAGGTGACCAACTACACCATTGCAACTGATTCATCAACTGATGCTCAAGGTGTGGGACAATGAATCAAAGCCTGCCGATTGGAAATTAGGCATTATTTGCCCCATACGCAAAAAAGGAAATATCAGGCAGTGCAGTAATTATAGAGGTATCACGTTGCTGAGCACCGACTATAAGATATTTTCCGCTTTCCTGCTAGTTGGGGTGGAATATGGCTACCAGTTGCGCCTATTTTCATCGACTTCAAGGTCTACGATAGCAAACTGTACACGGCCATGAGAGAATTTGGTATCGCGACGAAAGTGATAAGATTGACTGGCTGATGTGCGAGGCCAGATAAAAGCAGCAGTTCACCTTCGAGACCATTCGACATCAATAACAGTCTAAGAAAAGGAGATGCTTACAATGTATTATTTTTAACCTGCGGCATTTAAGTCCACCCAACTACTGGCCTATGCTGACGAGACCGACGTCATGAGAAAAACGACTTGAGACATACAAACTGCCTACATCCAGATCAAGCAGGCGGCGCAAGATCTTGGGCTGCATCTTAAGGAAAGCAAGACGAAATATATGGTGGCAACGTCAGCACCAAAATCCAACCAACCAACAACATCAAATCTCACTGGTCGGACGAGAATAATAAAGTCTACATAACGATGAAATCTATGAGCCATACCGGCTCAATAGGTTGCGGTGGGCAAGTCATTTAATTCGTATGGATGACGATGATTCAGCCCGAAAAGTTTATAAGAGCAATATCTATGGCAGAAAAAGAAGACGAGGCAGGTCCTGCCTGAAATGAAGCAGTGGGTAGGCCAGTATACCAGACAGCTTTTAGGGATATCGAATTGTTTGACCTCGGCGTAAAACATTTTAAATTTCTTATTAGGGCAGGCCTAGACTGGATACTGGTTGTTGCGCTGTTGATGATGATGGCTCACAAATGGGTAAAGGATATTATTCAATATCCAATTGTTTTGGTTCAAGTAGCGGGTTAGATTGAAAACTTCACAGATATGCAGCGCTCCACCTGGTTTAGGTGTTATCACAATTGGTGATACCCAGTTATTGAATTTTGTCGGTTGCCAAGTACCAGCGTTTGTGATTAGCTCTGCTTTCTCCTTGAATTTTGTCATTTATGTAAAGGATATTGACTGTGATTTTGGTGTTTGTTTTTTAAATTAACAGTTGGCTTGAAATTTGTTACAAATATCAGTAATTTTGGGGTCCACTTCATTCACATTTGAAATTTGCTGAATTTCGAAAATGATATTTTAAAAAAGTGCTTCCCGAAGAGATTCTTCGAATTGTCGGCGGCTGTCCCTTTTTTGCATATTTATTACAAATTCCGTCGCAAAATCTGCATTTGTCCCGTGTGTGCGAGTGACCACAGCTAGAGCAAGATTTTAACCCGTTCTAGCTTGCTTTTGCGCCACGCTACGCCATGCAGAGCAATCGACTCCCCCAAAATGGCTGATGGGTGGACTGCTCCTTGGTCGCTTGGCCCAAAATAGTAGAGAAGGATTCTAGGAGTATTAGGGGGGAGTTGAAGCACATTTCAGGTAACCGATTGTACGTAGAAGGGGTTGTCGTGCTATACCTGGCCAAGGGGTAAATAGGAACCACTTGTATTACTTAGAGGAAATTACAAAAGAAATTGTATTTTCGTATGCAAAATTGCAATCCGGACAGGGCTCAAGAATTTTAATAATGACATCAAAAGCTCAAATAATAAGTAGTTAATACTTCATGTGAAGATCTTTAGCTTCATATACAGCCTTCACTTTTTGAGGCATGAATTTGACCAGACGCTCGACATATTCAGCGGATTTTTTTTCCAGTTCTTCGAGGAGACGTTCCTTCCAGCGTTGTTTGCTCGAAATGGAACGCGAAGTCAGTCCTCGCTGTGATCCCACAGGTTCTCAGTAATATTGCAATTGCAGATTATGGAAGGGTTTCGTCTACCTTCAGACAATTGAATAATAACCAAATGCTTGCTTTCCACGTCTTATATTCCTGGTCATTGTCTTCATACATTTTAAATGTTTTGGGAATACCCGCCCCCATAGTGTCATGCTCTATAGCATGGTGTAAATTATTGCCATGACCTTGAAATTATATTATTATAATTTTATTTTTGCAGATATCGGTATTTTGAGGACTCGACGTTGTATAGGGGCACCTTTTAGATTTTTTTTCGGATTTTTAGACTGAGTAGTTTCTGAGAATGGCCACGTGAAATAAGTGATAACTTTCTATCCCTGGCACTTCGGACTTCGTACTTCGGTCAGGGTTAATAGATGCATTTTATATAATATTTTACATGTCTATACTTAATGAGAAAAAAAATACACTCCCTTCACAATTCACAGAGTGAAAAGGAATCGTTACTCTACATAAAAGGCACACCCGAGCAACTCGGAAGAATCCTCGAGAAGCAGAAAATACACACCATCTTCATTTAGAGTTTTATCTTGTTTTCAACCCGCAGCGGAAAAGCTTCCCTAATGTGAAAATGTCAGATATCCTACCTAAGCTTGGATTTTCAAGCCACCCCTTTACATTTTACTTTGAAGTATCAATTCCATTTGGGGGGACAGTAGTATTTACAACTTACTTGTGCTTCTAAACTACCAAACTTCCTTATCGTAGAATCGGGTATAACTACGTTTAAGACATATTTCAAAGTTAGGGCAAATGATCACATATTTTAATGCATTAATGGAACACACACCGTAATTGTTATTATTATTTTACAGGTCGTGGGGACGAAAATGGAATAGATTCAAAGTTGACGAATTGGTTCATTTCACTGATTGGCGTGTCCAATACGATTTTTCGGCTAGTAGCGGGCCTTGTCTCATTTTTGCCCAAGTTTGATTCATCATATTTGAGTGCAATAGTTTTACTAATTTCTGGATTTCTCACATTTGTCAGTGGATTTGTTGGACAAGCAAATGTTACGTTTCAGCTTATTTACTGTGTAATATTTGGAAGTGGATCAGGTGAGTGTTAATTAGCAGAATAAATTATAAAATTAGTATGAAAAGTGCGCCTTCCCTGCGTATTTAAAAGTATGACACTTGCCTTCAGAGTGCTGATACTTATATTGAAAAATATTTACTTTTCGACTGTAAATGAAAAACGGCAAATTTTTTTAACATGATGAGTAAAATTGTGGGGAATCGCTAACTATTTGTAACTAACTATAACAAAATTATCATTTTATATTTATATTTTTCACATTTTTTTCTGACATTTATAAAATAAAGTTGTTCAACGATTTGTTTCACTGGTGTACTGAATTTAATTTAAATAAAACAATTGCTTATTTTGCTCCAATTAGAAAAACCTTCTGCACTGGGCGTCTGTAGCTAGAACAAGGGGCAAACTCGTGGTCAGATCAAGTGGTGAGGTTTTTTCTCCGCGGACCGGGCGCTTTGGCGCGCGCCGCTTTAGTACTCCACTGCAAATTTTATTGCAGCGGTCTCCACAAACTAATGTCCGTTTTACCATCTGTCTGCCTGCCAAAATAAAGTACAAAGCAGAGCAAGAAGTATTCTCGCCAGGCAAACTCAAAAAAGGAAGCACTTTCTTTTTAAAATAGAACTAACATTTTTTCTTCATTTGGCATGGAGGGTATTTCGACACCATATAGTGGTAGCCCCTTAATTTTTTCAAATTCTTGGGTGGGGTAGTTTTTGAGAATGGCTCCATGAAAGAAATTATCATTTTCGGCCTCCTGCACCAAATGACAAAACTAAGACCGACTGTGGGAAGTACTAACCAAGACCTTTCATTTGATAGCCCACTTCCTTTTACATGTATGGGGATTCCCCTTTAAATTCGACATAGAAGGATGTAACTCACTGTATGGGTGGGCGTTTCCACCTTTCGATAAAATTTGGTGACAGGTAGATGATAGACAGATTTGAATTAGGTTTTGTTTTACACATCAATCTTAAAAAAGTGTCAAAAGGCGTCATATCTAATGTCTGCTATGTGCTGCCTTATTTCTTATCACCTCTGCAAGTCTATTTAGAGCATTGTTAACTATTTTTTTTGGGGAATTTATAGGCACATTTATCTACTCTTCTTGCATTCTTCTCCAGAAGAAGTGCAGATTCGACGAGCCTCTAGTGGAATTCTGTTATCTAGAATGGTCCACAAATGCTCAATCGGGATCAAGTCTGGCGACTGAGACGGCCACTCTAATTGTTCAATATCACTGTTTTACAATTTTACTCGTGTGCTTGGGATCATTATCTTGCTGGAAAATATAATCACCTAATCAACTTTTCGCAAGGTTTGCCTTTGAAACATTTACATCTAGCGCTCCAGTCATTTTTGGATTAATTTTCGCAAGCTGTTCGACTCTTGCGGCAGAGAAGCCTACCATTGAGGAACCGCCATGTTTAATCGTGGCTGTAATATTTTTGTTTTTAGTCTCTGGGAAGGCTCACACCAAACTCGATTACGCTTTCTTGGATTTTTCGACTCAAATTTTGATTCATCTGACCAAATCATTCTATGGCATTCTATGATTCGGGGATGTTAATATATCTTTTTGCAAATGATAGTCGTTTTCTAATGTTGGCTGCGCGCAGTAGAGGTTTCTTTTTAGAAAAATAACTCCTCCATCTTGCTTTAACTGGTCTTCTTTGCATTTTACGTCACGAAATGTTCAAGTTGATGGCTTCTTTTATTTCTCTTGCGGAGTTTTTTGGCCTTTTTAAGGTTTTGTATAAACACAAAACCTTATTAAAATCGGTTTACTGTCTGTCTGTCTGTCTGTCCGTCACACGCATTTTTCTCGGAGACGGTTACAGCGATTGACACCAAATTTGGTAGAAAGCTGGGAACTGTGAACGCTCACGCGTACAGTGAGTTACATCCTTTTATGATGAATTTAAGGGGGGTCCCCATACATGCAAAAGGGGGGTGTACATTTTTTTTTCATCAAATATAGTCATGTGGGGTATCAGATTAAAAGTTTCGTTCGTTCGGATATTTGTTTGAAAGGTGGGGAGTGCGGGGGTTGAAAGTGATCATTCTTTTAAGGGGGCCATTCTCAGAAACTACCCAACAGAAAAATCTGAAAAAAATCAAGAGGCTGCCATTATATGGTGCCTGGGATCCAAAATACCTTCCATACTTATATCTGTACAAATAAAGTGAATAATAGTATTTTACTATAATCTTTAGGAATTGACGCTAGCACTACGAAATTTCGCAAAAATATAGGGTATAATATAGAGCATCTCACCAAGTTTGGTGGAAATCGCGCTATTACTGATGAAGTTATAATACGTTAAAGTTGTCGCTTCTTTGCAAATTCAAGACACACATAATATATGCATATATTACGTGCTACATACTAAGAAATACACAAAACCTTCGTACCTGAAGCATCCAGCTTCCGGTTTCCCGACTTGTTTAGCTTCTATCAAATTTTTCGGTCATCCACTACAGTAGTTTTCCGTTTTCGGCCACACAATTTCTTAAAACGCTCGGTAGTTCTGCGTAATTTATATTTTTCTCCTATTTCTCTTGCTCCAGATGGCAAAATTTTATATTTCGCTGCCATCATTGTCATTTACTAACAAATCTTTCGCTTTCTCCGACAACAGCTTCATTGCGAAAACCTAAAAGCCGAAAGATCATGAATGCAATTTTATCGAACTTAAGCTAATAAATGTGATATTACCTTTGTATCTACTCTTTTTAACATTTTTTAGGAACCATGTGTTCTTGACAAGTGCAGGTTTTGCACTTTATTTTGTCCGAATCCGAATGTGGAACTATGAGTCTGTTCCAATTTCAGCTTACTAAGAAGTAAGTATATGTAACAGAGATGTATTCGGAGTTATCATTCATAAAAACCGTCCCGATTTTGGAATGGAGGTGTTTGCACTTTATTTTGTCCTATAGTGTATATATATATTTATTCTTTCAGCGATCATACCTCAGTGATTTTTATTGGGATCGTTTTGAAATTTTGAGAACGTATTCTCAGATAGTTATACTTTACGAAAATTCAAAGCCACAAGTGGGGTTAGCTTCTTAGCGGTTAATTCCGCAACTATAATTCTTTAAAAAAGAAAAAGATATCGTGGTGCTAATATTTAGTGTTTACATATGTGTGCCTTATGTCTCCTGTTATTCCTTTATTTGGTATAGTTTACATACACAGCTTATTTTTTGTTGTTACTTTTTCTATTTGATTTTTGATACGACCGAGCACATCATTTTCGTCAAATCCTATTGTTGAGATTGAGATGAAAACAATAACCGAACTGTCGTGGTCACTTATCCAATCAAAGGTAGCACAAAAGCTTTAACAGATTCACTAATGCGTAGGTAAAAAGGTGACGATCTTTACAATACGTTGGCAAATCCCAGTAAGCTTGTCAATCACAGCTGGTTCCATTTTCTATATATGTAGCTTATGCTCCATTGATTTCACTGCTTTGAGGGGCAAGGAAGAGTGTGATAATTGATTATAGCTACCGTGCCTTAACTATCATGACCATCGCATCGAAACTGTCACTAATCCCAAATATTTCACTGTGGGTTTGGAAATGATATGATATCTCCAAAACTTATCCAACATTTTCAGATTGCTAGCAGCTTTTAAGTCGTTTTATCAATATAATACAATTCTCCTCCTCCCATAACGCCATGGCGCCACAATAAGATGTCGGTCCTTTCCCTCTAGAAATATTTGTCTCTATAATTCTCGGTCCAGCTACCGTTTTCTCCAATTTCGGAAACCAGGGTTTAGCTTCCTCTTCCACTTTGCCTTTGGGTAGGCACTTAGCAATTCTTCTGTCGCCTATACGCTCTACATGGCAAGACCACTGGGGCTTTCGAATCTTGAAGTAAATGGTGGTTTTTGGTGGAAACTATCCAGTTCTCATTTAGCTTCCGCTTTGCGCCATTTGCACCAACTGTCCTCGCCTGCTGGACAATTTTGACGCTGGGGATTTTCGTCTGTAGAACATTTATGGAAGAAAGTTGCCCAAATTCCTTGTTTTATTCCTTCTATCGAATTTGCGTGACGACAAATAGCTAGCCCAAAAAATGTAGTGAGGTCGTTAATAACCTTCTCAGTAAATTTTCCAGCCCCTTTTCCACCAATGATTTTGTGATTCTTCTTCGCCTTTCTAAGGCGCGTTCCCATTCTTTTCTCGACATGTCCTACGCATTCCTTTTCTACTACTACGTATATTTTATTATTTGCAGAAATTAGCAGAAATACCGGAGAAAACTCCAGCAAAATCCAATATACAATATACAAAACTTGTCGGAATTGGAACATCCATGTTCATGCTTGCTAAAAGTTTCTTTGCTGATGTTGATGCTAAGTCCTTTTTCTTCTCTGATAACTATCGATTTCCATGAAATACTCGTTTTTTAGTGCGAGCACGATCGTACGATCCATTTTAAAAAATCATTAAACACACAAACAGCACAATACTTACAACAAAATATAACTGACTATAGCTTGAAAGCCTTTCAGTGCTCACTCTAGACTGAATTGAAGTAATATGCTATTATTAACTTTATTTGAACAGATATCGGTATGGAGGGTTTTTCGCAGCCCAAACATCATATAGTGGCAGCTTCGGTATTTTTTTCAGATTTATCGGTGACCAATGACAACTCCGCCCTACGCCGTAGTGAATTAAATGTCGGAATTGTGACCAGCTTTGAAAAGCACTAATCGACACCTTTCATTTGATACCCCACATAACTATATTTAATGAAAAAAACTTACCATCCTCCCGTTTTTGTATATATGGGGGCCTCTCCTCCCTTAAATTCCACGCAGAGCGATGTAACTTACTTTATGTGCGATCATTAACAATTCTACCTTCCTATGAAACTTTTATGTCAATCACTATAACCGTTTCTGGGAAAAATGCATGTGGCAGACAGAAAGACAGACGAATGGACAAACAGTAAACTGATTTTAATAAGGGTTTGTTTTACACAAAAGCTTAAAAAGTATCCGCTGGCTAATCAACCGAAGTTCTAACGAGACCTATGGAATTCAGTTATGGGGCGCCACGAAAATTATTGACATCAGGCTGCTGCAATAGACGCACTCTAAGATTCCACTAATAATCGCAAATGCACTTTTGTTAATCAGAAACGTTAG
This sequence comes from Hermetia illucens, assembly GCF_905115235.1. NCBI lineage: Eukaryota > Metazoa > Arthropoda > Insecta > Diptera > Stratiomyidae > Hermetia > Hermetia illucens. The sequence continues at coordinate 82,325,151 of NC_051852.1, read as the reverse complement.
CTTAATCAAGATCTATTGTAAATACTCCTCTGGTAGATGACGAAATGCTTTGCCAAGTTCAAAATATGATATCAATAAAAACTTAAAAACCACCCACTATTTTTGGGAGGAAATTGGTCAATGGTCCTCATTAATATGATATAATTGATTATGACAACTCATAATTATGTGGCGGAACGATACCGGGCGCACTGAGAGAGAGCGCAACCTGCCACAAGGCCGGTTAGAGAGAGCGGAACTACTTCATACAGAGTAATCGACTGAAGTGACCTTGCCGGTTCATTTTGATATGTAAAAATTTAGAAAAATAATTGAGTTGAAGTTTTGCTTGTCATTTTTTGTAATTTTTATTTTGTTGGAATTAAGTTGAGTTGTGAATAAATAAATATAATAAATATAATGTTTTATTTTTTATCTATTATAGTCCTTGCTTTTATTATCCTCCTTACTCAATGCAATTTTGGTTAAATAAGCTTATTAGTAACTCACTATTACGTCAGAATTTAAAATATGTCAAACCAGTACATGCATGTGATGTGGTTAGAATTAATTGGAGGTCGGAAGTTATAATAATAAAAATAATTTCAAGCTATTTAAATAAAAGCTTTGTTGGCGCAGAAGAGTCGTTATAGACAGTAGTTTGCTAAATGTCTTTGGAGTATCCTTCAATCCAGGGCAAAGGAGAGCAGGAAGTGAAGGGCCGGACTACATTTAGAAATCAATAGGGACAAATTTATAGCAGCATATCACACTAATTTTCAATTAGTGTTGAGTGCTCTCTTGACGTGTCTTGACAGAAACAGACACCGACTTTGACTGCAACAGCTCAGCGATCCTTTTAATACTAATTTCTGAATCCTATTCTGATATGTTTCCAACCATTTTGAAAGACGTGAAGACTGAAGCCTAATATCGCTTGATTTGTTTTCAGCCTTCTTCAACACACTCAAACAAGTGATTTTCGTACGATGCCTTGGTCTGGACAACCTAACAAATGCTTTTGGGATAAGTTCGTTGATTATGGGGATCGCAACGTTGATCGGGATGCCCATTGGCGGTATCCTGAGAGATGCAACGGGAAATGCCGACGCCACCTTCATGTATGGTGGCCTTTCAATTATTCTATCTGGTGTCTTACAGGCTCTCGTTCCATTATGTCTGAAGCATCAACAAGCAAAACATGCCCGCAAACAGAGGGAAGCAAAAAAATTGGCAGCAGAAAAGAGAAAGAAGGAGCACGTGAAATGACATTTTATTGTTGTGCAGTTGGATTGCATAAATTTCATTGCAACAGTGTATGTTTATTTTATTTGATTAGACTTTATTTTATTGAACGAAAGATCGACTGTAACATTTTAAGTGGAAGCTATGTTTTTTTTTCTTGAAATTGCTGAGAAAATCGAATTATAATCAATGCTTAACTGGAGAGAGTATTTTCTAGGTTACAATTATTATATGAAGCTTCCGGTGGTTCCCGAGGACGATGCTACATTCAAACTTGTTTAATTACAAAATATGGAAATCAGTAAGGTTCACAAATACCGATTGGTCAGGACTGCTAAAATTCGAATAAAAGGTTATGTTGACGCATGGGTCGGATGACGTGTTGAACAGAAGTCGGAATTAGCAGTGAGCAGGCTACACATTAAGGCCACGCCGATTATACTCTGCAGCGGAGTCCAGGATTCTATGATCACCGTACAACTATGTAGTGCAGAATATTCGAACAATAGTGTGGGTTTCTCGGAAAGCTCTGGCCGGAGTTAAAGCAAATAGTCCGATGATAGCAATGTTGGCTCTTGAGAGCTCCGAGATGTACCAAGGAGCTTGTATTGTTACAGGAACTACAGATTTCATCCGTAGAAGGTGTAAGGCACTTTGCAGTGGATTCAGTCTCATGGGAGGTGCCTTTTCAACTTTTAGATTTGAGAAACCAAACCAAACGGTTGCCCCAATAGTGTGCTGGCCCATTGTACTCGCCACCCCGTCTAACGGAATATTCCGGATTCGTTAACGTATCGCAGGATTTCCGTTAGTGGACGTGATGCTACCCGTCGCAATTGGAGAACATCGATACCAAAGATCTGATGCTTGATGCGTCCATAGGCGCGGCATTCACATAACTAGGAAATGCTCCGTGGATTCCTGTCATTATGGGAAGCTTGTTCTCAGTTTTTGAAAACAGAATTAGCCAATGCTACTGATACCCCAATTGCTGGCTCCAGTCCCTGCATAGGGGAGATTGACCCCTCTTTCGCTAAAGCGTCCGAGATTTCATTTCCCTCTACGCCACAGTGACCAGGTACTCAGAGTAGTTCCACCATATTGAATCTAGAGATAGAGTTCAAACGGTTTCTGCATTTCTGAACGATTTTCGAGATGATCAAAGGACTGCTCAATGCCTTCAATGCAGCTTGGCTGTCACTGCAGATTGCGATGCGCTTGCCCTTCAACCGCTCGTCAATGATCCAGTTTGCCGCCCTTAGGATCGCATAAACTTCGGCTTGAAAAACCGTTGCATATTGTCTCAAAGGAAAAGCCCAATTCTCGTTTTTATTCGAGAGGTAGACTCCGGCTCCAGAAACCTCTTCTGTTTTTGAGCCATCGGTGTAGAACAGTCCCAGTTCTCTCTACGCTTCAGGGTAACCTCATATCTTCTACCAAACAGATATATGGGGACACGAGAATCGAAAGGCATTGTAAGAACTGGATTCAGTCCTCCCAATAACTCTTCCAATGCTCTGTGCCCCACATCCGGTTTTTCCCCATAGATCTAATCAAATTAGTCTATGATCTGCTCTCATTGCAGTGCTTTGAATAAATATATCCAGGGGCTGCAAATAGTAGTGCATTCAGAGCTGCGCCGGATGTCGTGCTCCTAGCACCAGTGATAGCCAGACGCACAGTTCTTTGCAGTGCGGCTAGTTTATGGTGAAAACCTTTCTGTCTCACCTTAACCCACCACAGTACTGATGCATTTACGAACATCGGCCTAATGATGGCAACGTATATCCACATTACCTGAGTCCTCATGTTGAGGCAAAGGTCCGTCTGCACAGCCCATAAGCTGTGAGAGCTCGTTTCACCTTTACCTCTACATGTTTATTCCAAGGAAGTTTTTTATCTAGAGTGACTCCCAGATAGTTCACTTCTTCGGAGAGTTGAAGGGTAGTACCCCTCATCTCAGGGAGGCAAAGTCGATCCAGGTTTCTCCTTTTTGTGAATAGAACCATTGTGGTTTTATTTGGATTAACTGACAGACCATGTCTGAGGCACCAGCTGTCTATCAAATCAACGGCAGGTTGTATATTCCTACACACCGTTCCAAGGTCCCAATCAACGACAAGCACAGCCACGTCATCAGCATAAGCTTGAGCGTGTATTGGCAAATTTTGCAGTTCGCACAGTAGTGAGTCGATCAGCATACTCCACAGAAGTGGCGAAAGCACACCTCCTTGGGGGCTGCCCTTCGTTGCAGTTAGGTAGCGATCGACACCTACCTCGGCGCACAGCAGTCTCTGCGTTAGCATAGCATGGATCCACTTAATTAAAGCATCATCAACACTATGCGTTCTGGCAGTCGAAAGCCCCTTCAATGTCCACGAACACCCCTATCGCGTACTCACCATTCAAACTTGCATCATCTATCTTTGTGACCAAAGAATGAAGAGCAGACTCACAGGACTTTCCACGTTGGTAAGCATGCTGGTTTTCACTAAGTGGGTGTGACCTAAGTGCCTTTCCACGAATGTGACGCTCCACCAGTCTCTCCAAACCTTTCAGCAAGAATGAAGTCACGCTGATCTGTCTGAAGTTCTTTGTATTAGAATAGTCATCTTTCCCGGGTTTCGGTATAAAGGCTACCTTAACCTGTTGCCAAGAGGAAGGCACGTAGCCCAGAGCAAGACATCCTCGAAAAATATTTCTTAGAGATCGCTCTAAACGCTCCATACCCTCCTTTAGCTTTGTCAGATAGATAGATAGGGTGGTATACTTCCAGAAGGGTCTGTACTGAATCCAGTCTGGAGCTTGTGAAAGTACCATCGGGTTTTCTAAGAGAATCCAACTTGGCCGACTCATCCCTTTTGAGGACTCTGCACAGCCTTGAAGTCTCTCTTTCCTCTCAGTACGCTCTAAAGGAGTCTCGTTTCGAACACCTAACGAGCCTCTTATATTCACGCTGTGAGTTCCTGAAATTCAACCAGTCTTCGTTCTTGCTACTTTTGCACCAAGGAACCGTTTTACCCCCTTGGGCTCGGGAAATAGGACAAGCCTCTTCATAGCACTCTAAAAGTATGCAGTTTAGAGTTTTCAATTCATCTCCCAGCGCCAAGGGAGTCCTTAGTCACCTAGGGAACTGTACTTTTTTGCCAAGGGGTTCATTGTATTTTGCCCAATCCGTTTTCCTAGGGTTCCGTCTTAGTACTGCAGACTGTTCGCCCGCAATAGTCAGATTGAATTCTAGATATCGGTGATCCGACAGTGAGTCCTCGCCTAGCACTCGCCAGTGTGTAATCAACTCTAACTATTTTGAGGTACAGATTGTTAGGTCAATTACTTCGCTTCTTTTCGGTCCCACGAACGTAGGAGCGCAGCCTACGTTTGCAGTCATAAGACCCGATGAAGTGATGAAATCAAATGGCTTCTCCCCTCTTGGATTGCATTTGCTACTGCCCCAACAAGTATGTTGAGCATTCGCATCGCAACCTATTAAGAGTTCGAGATCACTTGATTCTGCATACGCCACCACCACCCTTAGCTCTTGCGTCGGTGGAGGATACAAAGAATCATAGGGTAAATAAGCGAAGGCAACTATGATGTTTTTCCTCTCGCCATTTATTTGCTATTGTATGATGACCGTAGCTAAGTCCTGGGAACAATATTGTCTCAGCATAGTTGCCTCTAACCGTCTTGACATCAGCACGCAAGCTCTCGGTCTTATGGATCTTTCGTCGAAGAAGATCCTAGCCCCCTTTACTGATCTGGCTGGTTATAAATGGCGGGACTTATCTTTAGTACAGGAAGCAAACTCCACTGAAAACTTCCTATGTGAGTGTCTCGTCAATGAATGCATCACATATTAGATTTTTGGAGGTGATGTATGCAGACTGAACTTGTCATCTATTATAATTAGCATCTTTACTTTTTTCTTTTTGTAAAGAGGTATTTTGATGAAACTTTGGATATATGTTATTATAATCTTAAAGAATTTTGTAGGCTGTTCCTGTCTGCTACAGATTTCTTTAATAAAATATCCAAATTGATAAAACAATGAAGACCGGGTTTTCAGCAGTATGAAATCATAAATAGAATGACCTAGAATTAAAAGCTTTCGGCCATAAGAACAACGGCTGTTTCTTTGGTTTTTTTTTGCAAAAGCTTGAGGCAAATCAAAATATTTAAAACCAATCTACTTCATGTTTTTCCTTTGTTTTTTAATATATTTTTATCACAATATTTTTTTAAAGAAAAACTTTACCTACACTTAGTCCCCGACCTCTGAACCATATAGAACTTTTCCTCCTTTTATATATATAAAGCATAACGGAAAGAAGCAGATGAGAAGAGAAAGGTACGATACAAGAAGCAAGAGAATATTATTCATAACGTATGTTCAGAGGTGTTCACTACCAAAATCAATAACAAAAACCGGACTATATTAAAAATTGGACCCGCCACGACCCTTTACTTCGCCGCCCCTTTTGATGTGGCAGAAATTACTAGTTAACGTAACTTGCAGCACAGATTTGCAGCGGAACTCTTGATGATATGTCCTTCTATAATTCTCGGGAAAGAATTTTGAAGGGCTTTGAAATAAACGATTTTAGCAATTCTGTCGAAATTAAATCCAGAAGCGATAAGCAATATATACGTAGTTATACTGGAAAATCGTCCATTCTCATTCCTTTTATTCGTTTGAGAAAAAGGTTGGGCAGGGGGAAAGGAATACTTATCAGAGCTTCGCTAGACACTTTATGCATTAGTTTTGTACACCGTCCCGTTTTGTACCAGTACCACGTTTTGTGTAAACACAAAATCTTATTAGAATCGAGTCGATGTCTGTCTGTCCGTCTGTCTGTTTGTCACACCCGATTTATGCGGAAGCGGCTAGAACGATTATCAAGAAAATCAGCAGGTGGCGCCATTTTGTGTTAAGTTTAAGGAGGGCTACCCATACATGTGAATGTAGGGCGGCAGGTTTTCTTCATAAAATGTGGCCATGTGGGGTATCAAATGAAAGGGCTCAATTAGTACTTTTCAATACTGAGTCCATATTTGATATCGGGTGAAACGTAGGGGCGTGAGGGCTCAAAATATGACCATCAAAAGTGTAACAGGTCTCGTTCTCAGAACATACCCAAACAAAAATCTAAAGAAAATCACAGGAGTGCATCTCTAGGAAATCTAGGCCTCAAAATACATCCGGTTCCGATATCTGCACAAATAAAGTTAATAACAGTATATTTCCACATTTTAGAAATTTACCCGGCAATCCCCCTTATGTTCATCCCAGATGTGCAAAACGGCATGAGTGTAAAGGATTACATAATGCATAATTTGGTCAAGTTTGAAGAAAATTCAACTATTATCCACTGAGTTATAAGGGGTGAAACTTCCCCATTTTTTGTGAATTTCGTCGACTCTACGACCTATATGACGTCATCATCTTGATATGTGATCAATACCACAACGAAGTGAGTTCATATGAATGGGGTCGCAAAGAATTATTTTCTTTTGGTTTTTAGTCATTTGTATATGAATATCAATTATTCCAAACAGACATGTTTGTATGTAGGTATATTGCATATGCGTGCTAATGAAGTTTACTCATAGTGTCCAATTCAGATAGATATATTTGTACATTATGTTTGCTTTTCTGCAGGAAGTAAATCGGAAATATGGGTACGATCAATTTATATGCGATCAATTTATATTGGGAAAAGTTTGTTTAGGGTGAGGATGATATCTATGGCTGTAATATGTACGTATATCTTGTAGTTTGGAAAAGAATGAATGAATGAATGATGAAGGAATATGTTAGATACGGATAGAAAAATATGCGTCCAAGTTTTTTACATAAGATGAACACCAAAGCTTTATACCCGAAGCGCGAGCTTCCGGTATTCCGACTTGTTTTTTAGAGGGAAGAATGAATTAAATTCAGTAAAATTTTTTGTGTGTTCTAGCATGCGGATATTTGAAAATAATTGTTTATTGTTTAAATATTTCATAAGATTTGATTGGAATGGAAATTTGTTACGTTTTTAAGGTTTTGTGCGATTGACACCAAATTTGGAGAAAAGGTGGGAACGTTGAGTGTTCATGCATATAGTGAGTTCGATTATTCTACGTCGAATTTGAGGGGTCCCCATACATGCAAAAGTGAGCTGGACATTTTTTCCAGCAAATGTAGTCATGTGTGGTCGAAAGTGATGATTTCTTCTGCGTACTCATTCTCAGAAATTATTCGACCGAAAAATCTGAAAAAGTCAAATCGCTGCCACTATATGGTGCCTAGGCTCCGAAATAAATTTCATGCCGATATCTGTTCAAATAAAGTTAAAGACTGTATTCATCCTAAAACCAATGCATAAATATAGCCTATAATATAGAACATTGTTCAGGTTTGTTGGAAATTACACCATTATTATTAAAGTTACAATAGGTTAAAATTGTCGTTTCTGTGCAAATTCAAGATTTTGAGTGTCCATATTACATGAAAGTGAATATGTTTACATAATATATGCATATATTACGTACTAGGTGCTAATGGGACAAATGTCCACTCAAATGTTTTTGTAAAAGAAATACAGAAAATCCTTCATATCTAAAGCAATCAGCTTTCCCGACTTGTTTTCTTCTGGAAGAACTGAGAAAACGGGAGAAATCCAAAAATTTCAATTTAGAGGTTTGAAAAGAAAAATGCGCTTTTTCGGGAAAAAACCACTCCGATAAAAAGCAAGTCGGAATACCGGAAGCCGGGCGCTTCGGGTATAAAAGTTTTGTGTTCATCTTATGTGAAAAAGTCGCTATGCACGATATACCATTCGAACATAGCTAAGAATACAAAATATTCCGCCATATTTTAAATCAATGACATGAATACTTATTCACTTTAAATAAACAAACACTGTCTATTACCGCATGATGCGCATGCATACATATCATCATCGTCAACGGCGCAACAACCGGTATCCGGCCTAGGCCTGCCTTAATAAGGAACTCTAAACATTCCGGCTTTGCGCCGAGGTCCACCAATTCTATATCCCTAAAAGCTATCTGGCGTACGATATCGCTCAGTCTTAGGCAGGGTCTGCCTCGTCTTCTTTTTCTACCATAGATATTGCCTTTGTAGGCTTTCTGGGCTGGATCATCCTCATCCGAATTAAGTGACCGCCCAACGTAACCTATTGAGCCGGATTTTATCCACAACCTGACGGTCATGGTATTGTTCATAAATTTTGTCGTTATATAGGTTACGGAATCGTCCATGGGGAGCCAAAAATTCTTCGGAGGGTTCTTCTCTCGAACGCGGCCAAGAGTTCGCAATTCTTCTTGCTAAGAACCCGAGTCTCCGAGGAATACATGAGGACTGACAAGATCATTGTCTTGTACAGTAAGAGCTTTGACCATATGGTGAGAAATTTCGAGCGAAACAGTTTTTGTAAGCTAAAATAGGCTCTGTTGGCTGACAACAACCGTTGCCGGATTTCTACATCGTAGCTGTTATCGGTTGTGATGTTCAACCCTAGATAGGAGAAATTATCAAGGATCTCAAAGTTGTATTCTCCTATCTTTATTCTTCCCGTTTAACCAGTGCGGTTTGATGTTGTTGGTTGGTTGGTTTTCGGTGCTGACGTTGCCACCACATACTTTGTTTTGTCCTCATTGATGTGCTGCCCAAGATCTCGCGCTGATTGCCGCCTGCTCGATCTGGATGAGGGAGGTTTGTACGTCTCGGGTGGTTCTTCCCATGATGTCTATATCGTTAGCATAGGCCAGTAGTTGGGTGGACTTAAAGAGGATCGTATCTCTTGCATTTACCTCAGCATCACGGATGACTTTCTCGAGGGCTAGGTTAAAGAGGATACATGATAGGGCATCTCTTTGTCGTAGAGCGTTGTTGATGTCGAATGGTCTTGAGAGTGATCCTGCTGCTTTTATCTGGCCTCGCGTGTTGGTCAGGGTCAGTCTATTTAGTCTTATTAATTTCGTCGGGATACAGAATTCTCTCATGGCCATGTACAGTTTTACCCTGGCTATGCTACCATAGGCGGCAACTGGTGTTCATATTCCAACAGTTTTTCCCCCGGTTGCCGCACGGAGAAAATCTGATCTGTTGCTGATTTGCCTAGAGTGAAGCCTCTTTGGTATGGGCCAATGATGTTCATATAAGAGCTCGATGGTGATTTCCGGAAAGGCATAAAATTTAAAGGTAGGAATTCCATCAAGTTACATTTCGAGATGAAAAATAAAAATCTAATTTAGATGGCCGCGATGGTAACCGAAAGTGTTGGTATGATTGACGGCGTGCCAGGAAGAGCCGGCATCGAAGCAATTTCGATGGGGGATCAGTAATGGTTTGGGCTGTTTTTGCATATAATGGACGGTCAAAGTTGTGCTTTATATCATGCAATATGAACGTTAATATGTGCCTAGAACTATTTGACAATGTGCTTATAGAATATGCTGAATAAATTTGTGTCTTGGACTGAACTTTTCAACAAGACAATGTTGCCATCCATATTCATTCATATGCATCGACTCTTTTAAATTAGAAAGTATACCAGTACTGAAGTGGCCAACCAAAAGTTCAGACTTAAATCCGAGCTAAAATTTATGGATTGTACTATCGGCACAAGTTCAGGTCAGTTTGCGGCTCTTTAGGATCTGAAAGTCACTCTGGAGGACGAAGGATGGAAAATTGACGACAATCTCCTAAAATGAGTAATTGATTCATCACCATCAGGCTAGGAAAAGTAATTTCTAACAAAGTTCCTATTAAACAGTACTTTGCGTTGAAAAAAAAAATCCAAAAGGGCCAAAGATGTTTTCTGCATATATGTATATATTTACTATGCTTTTAAATTTTATGCTTATTTGTTTTCAAAAAGTATCAATTAGAATAAACTTTCTTTTGTTTTTGGTAGATCAGAAAGAACAATTTTTATGTAGCACATATAATTATTTAACAGACTGGATTTCTGATCCATAAAGTAGCGCTTCATTTTTGCGAAAAGTTCGTCTGTGTGCATCTGCTCTAATCTATAGCCAGTACGATCTTCCTTGCTGGACAGTATGTAAGTGCCGCGGATATCCTCTTTCTATTCGTTGCGCGTCAATCTGATCGTCGAGTTACACGACTCATTTGAAATTTACTTGAGACTACTTGATAGTCTCCATGACAATTTATAATACATATCTTTTTGCAGAAAAACAAACTGGCTCTTGCACGGCTGAATTTTTGGATAGATATCCAGCAAACACAGGACAAATATTGTCAGAAGGTTAGGTGTAATATAAAAGGCTGTCAAAAGGCTTAAAGTTGCAAAAAACAGGTAAAATTTGTGCATTAAAAAGTACTTTTAAAATAGAGGAGGTTGTGTAGCGTTCCAAAGTCGACAGTGTGCTAATATGCCCCTGCTGAAACTACAACTACTAAATGGATCATTGTCAAAGGCACCCGCCATGCTACATGAATTTTGCGGATGTCACCGAAGAGGAAGTTCAACGAGCCATAAAGCCCTTTGATTTTGCATGGCACTGAACCCCCTCTCATGGCTACTCAATGATGCTAAAGGGCATGGTTTTGCAATAAAATATGCCAACCTGCTAAGTGCGAACTGACACACTTGATGTAGTTAGATGACATCAAATTGTATGCTGGTCCCGACGATCGGCTTAGAAGCCTGTGGCGAATATTAGATATGTTTAGCCATAATATTGGGATGGAATGGATGGAATCCAAGTCATTCGCAAAGGTCATCACGAGCCACATGCCGGACGTAGCATTGGTGACCTCCACATCCAAGTTATGACCGAGAAAGAATTCTGCAAGGAATCCATGTTCAAGTTGGTGATCTGAAGGACGCTCTGCTGTCCGAATTTCTGCGACGTGTACAGCAGTTATCGAAATCGCATTTGCCGTGAAGCGGATGAACCTGCCTCGTAATCTCGGAAGCAGGAGCGTGGTTGGCGTGGCGGCACGACATCATCGCCAAGTCCACTCGCTACGCGCTTATTTTCATAGCAAAGAGCAGGCGACTCCCTTGGCTGACTCTATTTAATTTGAAGCATCGATCTCTCAGTCGGACCAAGAGTGGATCGATGAATGGAAATCGAAGGCAATGCACGGTGAACACGTGAATTGTCTTTGGCAGCCATGTAAACATGTCATACAAATGGCTTTGTACTGGGGAAGTATTTGCTCAGAGGGGTTCATGTGTGCCATTCAGGACGGCATGGTCGCCACCCGAGCTTATAAAAAGCTCATAATGGTGCAAGAGCCGTGGGTTCGATTTAACAGAATCTGTGGCATTGGATCAGTAAAGGGGGTTAGGATAGGAGGTTCTACGACGAAAGATCCATAAGACCGAGAGCTTGCGTCCTGATGTCAAGACGGTTAGAGACACCTATGCTGAGACAGTACTGTTCCCAGGACAGGCTACGGTCATCATACAATACTAGGTAATTGGCGAGAGGAATAACATCACAGTTGCCTCTGTTTATTTCTCCTATGATTCTTTGTATCCTCCACCGACGCAAGAGCTTAGGGTGGTGGTGGCGTATGCAGAATCAAGTGGTCTCGACCTCTTAATAGGTTGTGATGCGAATGCTCAACATATTTGTTGGGGCAGTAGCAAATGCAATCCAAGAAGGGAGAAGCCATTTGATGAAGTGATGAAACTTCATCGGGTCTTATGACTGCAAACGTAGGCTGCGCTCCTACGTTCGTGGGACCGAAAAGAAGCGAAGTAATTGACCTAACAATCTGTACCTCAAAATTGTTAGAGTTGATTACACACTGGCGAGTGCTAGACGAGGTCTCAGTGTCAGATCACCCTAGATATCGGTGATTCAATCTGACTATTACGAACGATGGAACCCTAGGAAAACGGATTGGGCAAAGTTCACTGAACTTCTCGGCAATAAAGTACAGTTTCTTAGGCGACTAAGGACTCCTTTGGCGCTGGAAGATGAATTGAAAACTCTGAACTGCACACTTTTAGAGTACTATGAAGAGGCTTGTCTTATTTCCCGAGGCCAAAGCGGTAAAACGGTTCCTTGGTGGAACCGAGAACTGCAAAAACTCAGGAAATCAACCAGGCGATTTCTAAATCGTGCTTGCAAAAGTAACAAGAACGAAGACTGGTTAAATTTCAGGAACTCACAGCGTGAATATAAGAGGCTCGTTAGGTGTCCAAAATGAGACTCCTTTAGAGCGTACTGTGAGGAACTGGAAGGCGAAAGAGAGACTTCAAGGCGGTGCAGAGTCCTCAAAAAGGACGAGTAGGCCAAGTTGGAGTCTCTTAGAAAACCCGACGGTACTTTCACGAGCTTTAGACTGGATTCAGTATAGATCCTCCTGGAAGTACACCAACCGGGAGAACGGGTAATAGAAGTGGTAGGGGGAGAGTTGACGGTTCTTGCAACCCCTTCAACACGCAAGTGTTGCCAGGGGAACTGGAACACTGCGAAAGCGGTTGTTACCCATGAAAAGGTGGCATGGATGGCATCTATCCGGCAATGCTAAAGGAGGGTATGGAGCATTTAGAGTGACTTCTAAGAAATATTTTTCGAGGATGTCTTGCTCTGGGCTACGTGCCTTCCTCTTGACAACAGGTTAAGGTAGTTTTCATACCGAAACCAGAAAGATGACTATTCTATTCCAAAGGACTTCAGACAGATCAGCTTGACTTCATTCTTGCTGAAAGGTTTGGGGTGACTGGTGGAGCGTCACATTCGTGGAAAGGCACTTAGGTCACACCCATTTAGTGAAAACCAACATGCTTACCAACGTGGAAAGTCCTGTGAGTCTGCTCTTCATTTTTTGGTCACAAAGATAGATGATGCAACTTTGAATGGTGAGTACGCGATGGGGGTGTTCGTGGACATTGAAGGGGCTTTCGACTGCCAGAGCGCATGGTGTTGATGATGCTTTGATTAAGTGGATCCATGCCATGCTAACCATGCTAACGCAGACATTGCTGTGCGCTGAGGTAGGAGTCGATCGTAGAGGCAACGAAGGGCAGCCCCCAAGGAGGTGTGCTGTCGCCACTTCTGTGGAGTATGTCGATCGACTCACTACTGTGCGAACTGCAAAATTTGCCAATACACGCTCAAGCTTATCATGATGATGCGGCTGTGCTTGCTGTTGATTGGGATCTTGGAACGGTGTGTAGGAATATACAATGTGCCGTTGATTTGATAGACAGCTGGTGCCTCAGACATGGTCTGTCAGTTCTAGTCCAAATAAAACCACAATGGTATTATTCACAAAAAGGAGAAGACTAGATGAACTTTGCCTCCCTGAGATGAGGGGTACTACCCTTCAATTCTCCGAAGAAGTGAAATGGCCATGTTTGGAACAAACATGTAGAGGTAAAGATGAAACGAGCTCTCACAGTTTATGGGCTGTGCAGACGGACCCTTTGCCTCGACATGAGGACTCAGGCCTCATGTGGTAATGTGGTTATACGTTCCCATCATTAGGTCGATGTTCGTATATGCATCCGTAGTGTGGTTGGTTACGGTGAGACAAAAAGGTTTTCACCGTAAATTAGCCGCACTACAAAGAACTGTGTGTTTGGGTATCATTGGTGCCATGAGTACGACATCCGGCGCAGCTCTGAATGCACTACTCAATTTGCAGCCCCTGGATATATTTATTCAAAGCACTGCAATGAGAGCAGCTCGTAGACTAATTCGATTATTCTGTTAAGGGAAAGTCGCACCGCGTCCTTGAAGAACTATTGTGCCCGACTAATTCGATTAGATCTATAGGGAAACAACTGATGTGGGGGGCACAGAGCATTGGAAGAGCTACTGGGATTACTGAATCCAGTTCTTACAATGCCATCGATTCTCGATGTATGTTTCCATACATCTGTTTGGTAGAAGATATGAAGTTACCCTGAAGCGTAGAGAGGACTGGGAAGAAACAGAGGAATGCGTGGCGGGATATACGGAAGTCTTCTACACCGATGGCTCAAAAACAGAAAAGGGTTCTGGAGTCGAAGTCTATCTTTCGAATAAAAACGAGAAGTGTGCTTTCCTTTGAGACAATATGCAACGGTTTTTCAAGCCGAAGTTTATGCGATCCTAAGGGCGGCAAACTGGATCATTGACGAGCGGTTGAAGGGCAAGCGCATCGCAATTTGCAGTGACAGCCAAGCTGCGTTGAAGGCATTGAGTAGTCCTTTGATCACTTCGAAAATCGTTCAGGAATGCAGAAACCGTTTGAACTCTATCTCTAGATTCAATACGGTGGAACTACTCTGGGTACTTGGTCACTGTTGCGTAGAGGGAAATGAAATCTCGGACGCTTTAGCGAAAGAGGGGTCAAACCCCCCTATGCCGGGACCGGAGCCAGCAATTATATTATTAGTAGCATTTGCTATGTCTGTTTTCAAAAACTGGGAACAAGCTTCCCATAATGACAGGTGGCAGAGCCTAAATGCCTCTCGACACACCAAACTTTTCCTGCCAGAACCGAACAGTTTACCTTGTCGAAAAGCAGGAGGACTTGCAGGTGTATTGTGGGCATTCTGACAGGCGATAATTCACTAGCTGGGCATATGTTCAGAATAGGAGTTACCCAAGATGATATGTGTTCCTTCTGTAATGAGGAAGCGGAATCCACGGAGCATTTTCTATGTGACCGCCCCGCCTATGGACGCATCAGGCATCAGATCTTTGCTGCCGATGTTCTCCAATTGCGACGGGTAGCATCACACCCACTAACCGAAAATCCTGCGATATGTTAGCGAATCCGGAATATTCCGTTAGACGGGGTGGCGAGTACAATGGGCCAACACGGCCCACACACCACACACACACAATTGGCTGGAAACTCCCCTTAAGTTCATCCTAATTCCGCGAAATTGAACCAATGTGGGCTATAATATTGAGCATGATCCTACCAAGTTTGGTGGAAACCGCACTTTAAATATCAGCACTTTGAATATCAGTATCACCCGAAAGTGGTTATTCTCACATAATATATGTATAAATTACGTGCTGCGTACTAATGGGGCAAATTCGCACTCAAATGGCTTTATAAAAGAAATACACAAAAGCTTTCATACCTGAAGCGTCGGACTTCGGTTTCCAGATTTGTTTGTATATTTGTTTGTTGCGTTTAATAGTTTATTATAACAGCGGAACTTTTTACTGATATTTGCTTTATCCGTTTTCTAGTACTTTAATTAAATAATCGAATTACTCTTACGATTTTTGTGCCTCAATAATTGTCATTACTATTACTTCTAGTTGAAGTCGCACATATTTTTCTAAAGTGATTTTTGATTTAATCTTGTTGTTGTTGTCCTTTCAAAAAGGTTAAGTTATTAAAGTTCTTGTAACTTTAAACTAAAGAGGGAGAGAACTGCTGAGTAGCGTAGCGATCTATGTTGCTTTAATTCACGAGGAAAAATGGTATATTCAGTCTTTTAAAATCTGTGGTAGTCAGTTTGAGTAGTTTTTACGCCAGCCAGCGGTACCGCAACTGCTACTTCATTTTCAAATCTTAAATCATCACTGAAATTCTGCACAGTTTCAAGTAGACAGATGGAAATCAGATATCCATCGGTAAATGAATAACATGTAATAAAATTTCAGTCTTCGTTTATTACCGTTTTACTGATCATATTATTAGCCATTAAGCTCAAGCTGGGGTGCCTACTTATTATTCACATTCATCATGAGAGACTGCTTGCATTAAGGGCGAAATTCTCATGTGTTTATTGCTCATTTTCATGCCAGACCTAACACCGTTCTCGGGTGTTATACCACAATGTCGCTGTAACAATAACAAATAAGTATTTTCTCTTCAAGTTTAGTAAGCCATTAGGTCAAAGTATTGCATCGTACATCGCTAATAGGATCGGACGTAGCGCTACTACCAGTTGTCAGGAGTGTAAACTGTTAACGCTGTTAATATGAATGAAAGCTCAACCAAATGTTTAGTAGATTGGCTGAGAAGAAGAGTAGGAAAATTGTGCTGGGGTTCCTGTGAAGCTTTTTTCCAAACGAAACTGATTCAACAGAAAGCCGACTGGAGGAGATAATGTATTTCCCATTTTTAATGAAATTTTGCGCATGACGAAATTCCGCTGAGAGATTGAAATCCCGTTTTGTTCCACAGTGGTAACGCCGCTCCACGTTGATACTGAACAACACAGTGTTAGGAGATCTGAAAATTTCGTGCGTGAGAGGAAAATGGGAAAATTTGGGGTGCAGTGCTTTCTTACCTTTCCTATTTCAATTCTAGTCTGTACCAGTTAATTTTTCGGAAACCGATGAGCGGAAGCGGAAGGGGAAAATACCATAGGGTTACGATCACACCACAGCGTAAAACTTTATGATGGTTTTGCAGGGAAGAGGATAGGGTTTGTGGTATTGTGAAGATGTCAATTATTAAATTAATTAAATTAGTTATTAAACATATATGATCTTAGTACCATCTTTTGGAAGGTTTTCCATGAAAATTTTCAGCATTATTTGCTACACTATTCTACATCCCGTTCCGAGATCTGCACAAATAAAGTGGATAATAGCACATTTTGGAGATCTAGCCGGAAACCCCTCATTATTTCATCCTAGAACTACAAACATAAGGGTTAATTTTGAAGCGTTTGAAGGAAATTCAACTATTATTAACAAAGTTAAAGAAAGTGAAACTTTTACATTTTATTTTATTTTCGTGCAATCTAAAACGTGTATGAGGTCATCATAAGATATCAATTCGCCAATACCACAACAAAGGGAGCTCACGTGAATGGAAGGTTGCATATCAATTACTCAAGGCAGACATATGTAAGTATTTATATGTATACGTAAATGAAGCTTTGAGGTAGTGCCTAATTCAGATAGATATATTTGTACATTGAACAAGCAGTATTTAATATATGTACTTTATATATACATATGTATACTTTTATGCATGAAGTAAATCGAAAATAGGCGTATGATCAATTTACATACAGGCATATATTCGGTAATAGGAAATGTTTGTTTGTTTAGCGTGACAATAATATCTACGTGTGTAATATGTCACATCATCATCAACGGCGCAACATCCGGTATCCGGTTTAGGCCTGCCTTGATAAGGAACTCCAGAGATCCCGGTTTTGCCCGAAGTCCACCAATTCGATATCTCTAAAAGCTGCCTGGCGTCCTGACGGAGGACGATGAAAGCGAGTTTCCCGCGCCTAGAATCGAGACAAATTGTACCAACTGGTCCTCCAGGTTAGGGGTTGGATAGGGCTGACAACCTTACACCGAAAACCGAAATTACGAAGCCACAACATCAGCCTCGGGGTGGATGGATAACACAACAACGAACCCGGCAACGACAAAGGAATAACGATTTGCGCATTTTCTCATGGAACGTGCGCTCCCTGTACAGAAATGGAGCTGCCAAGCAGTTAGCTGATACCCTGTCCCAATATAGGACTGATGTAATAGCGTTACAGGAGATGCGTTAGACAGGGACCGGTTTCTTGGAGAAGAGCCGCTACACAATATATTATAGTGGCCATCCAGTAAACCATGTGGTGGAAGTAGGTTTCTCAGTCAGCCAAAAACTGAAACCTGTTGTTATCGGTTTTGAAAACATAAGCGAATGGCTATGCACTCTGCGCTTGCGAGGCAAGTTCAAAAATATAAGCCTGATTAACGTTCTCGCCCCTACAGAGGAGACTGCAGAGTCGGAGAAGGATACCTTCTACGAGGCAGTAGAACGAACCTTCGAAGCCTGTCCCAGATATGATATCAAAATCATACTTGCAGATTTTAACAGCCAAGCAGGGACAGGCGATACATTGGCTCCCATAGCTTACATCAAAATACAAATGATAACGGACTGCGGATTATTCAATTAGCAGTGTCACACGAAATATTTGTTGGAAGTACCTGGTTTGCGCGGAAAGCGGTCCGCGAATATACGCGGGCCTCTCCAAACAAATTGACCTAGTGTTGATCGAAGACCACCACCTCTCAGCCTTGATGAATGTCAAAACATATATGTGGGCCAATATCACGAATCACTTTCTTGTTGGCATGGTGCTTCGAGCTCGAGTAACAACACCACTCAGGATTCCCTCTGACAATCAGGTGAGAGCTACCACTGAAGCCATCCACAACACAGTCCTTCGCAACACCTATAAAGGGGAAACAGAGACCCTGAAGATGAAGCATCAATGAATGATCGTCACTACCACCTGAAGAATGTTATCATAAATACGGCCACAAACAAACTTGGCCCCAGCCGGAAAAAAGAGTTGGAACGGCTGGTTTGACGATGAATGTAAGCTAGTAACGGAATGGAAGAATGCTGCATATCGAGTAATGTTGCATTCTCAAAGAACGGGGGCACGCGCGTAGACTTATCATGAACTCCGGCGGACGGAGAAGCGACTTTACAAACGGCAAAAGCAAGCCCGAAAGAACCAACAGGTCTATGAACTCGAAAGGTACAGGGAGCAACCTTACACACCACGATGCTCATCCTGCCGAGACAAAGAGGGAAATCTGATTTCCGACAGAATGGGCATATTGGAGCGATGGGTTGAGTACTTTGATGAACTACTCAACGACCAGAACATCGGCGAGTTGGAGGTCCCGCCAATTTTGGACGACGGACAAATACTGCCCCCACTAAGTATGGAAGAAACAGTCCGCGCAACTCATTGACTTAAAAATCATAAGTCGCCAGGAGCCGATGGAATTACAGCCGAATTGGTTAAACATGGAGGCGGCCAATTGCACCAAGTGGTTCTTGAACTTGTGCTCAATGTGTGCGACAGCGAATCAATGTCTGAAGACTGGTAAAGAGGCATTATCTGCCTCATACATAAAAAGGGAGATATTACGCGGTGGAGCAATTATAGAGGTATCACGTTGCTGACTACCATCTATAAGATATTCTTCGCTATCTTGCTAGGCCGAATAGTCCCATACGCCCAGAACATCATTGGCGCATACCAAAGAAGCTTCACTCCAGGCAAATCAGCAACAGATCGGATTTTCTCTCTGCGACAAGCGATCGAAAAACTGTTGAAATATGAACATCAGTTGCACCATCTTTTCATCGACTTTAAAGCCGCCTATGATAGCTTAGTATAAAACTGTATACGGCAATGAGAAAATTCGGTATCCCGATCACTCTCAAGACCATTCGTCATCAACAACGGTCTACGATAAGGAGATGCCCTATCACACGTCCTCTTTAACCTGACCCTGGAGAAAGTGATCCGTGATGCTAACGTAAATGCAAGAGGCACGATCCTCTTTAAATCCACCCAACTACTGACCTATGCTGGCGATATCGGCATCATGGGAAGAACGACCCGAGGCGTACAAACTGCCTTCATCCAGATCGAGCAGGCGGCGCAAGAACTTGGGCTGCACATCAATGAAGGCAAGACAACATACATGGTGGCAATGTTAGCACCACTAACCAACCAGCTAATAACATCAAACCACTCTGGCCAAACGGGAAGAATAAAGATAGTAGACTACAACTTTGAGTCCTAGACCGGATACCGGTTGTTGCGCCGTTGATGATGATATTGATGATATTATTTTTTTATTATTTATGAAGTATATATATGTAGGTACAACGGTTCTAGTAATAACTATATTTCAGGATATCATCGTTTCGAATTTTCGATATTTACCTAGTACTAAAAAAAAAGCAGTGAATGAGGTTATTACATTGTAAAAAGTAAATTTGTTCAATATATTTTGAATTAATTGACAGCTTTCTAAACAGGTATAATATTTACTTTTGCTGCATGTTGATCACAATCGGATTTTTCACACTTATTGTTTACAAATAGGTTGCCTGATGCAAATGGGGCATGTCCTGGCAGTAACCTCTACTTTAATTGGTTGGCCCTTTTAACTTTCGATCATCAGTTTCTTTGGTTAATTTCGTATAACATGTTGATTTGAAGCTTGATCTTCATCAAGGGCGCTAGGTCTTCTGCGGACTGCCGTAATTGTAAAAGAGAGAGTGCCCATTCCATGGGCCAATTTTCCTTAAACAATTGGTACCATCTGTCTCAATATCTGTCTAATACATGAACTTTTTTTGAGTTACCGTACAGAATTACTTATAATTCTGCGCATGGGTACTGGTACTCAGGCGGTAAAAAATGTAGATTTTTTTGAATGGTAAGACGAGGGTCATGTCGCGTTCTATGCCGCAGGTTTCGGTACTCTCTCTCGAGTTTCTTGTAGATCGCAAATGCCTGACCTTTAGAATGTGTCTTGCGTCGTCCTCTGTCTTTTGCAATGAGGGTGCCTGCATTTAGCGTATAGGAGAGGTTATTTTAGCGGGCAGAAAACCAACACTTTCATGAAAATTTTTACCTCTTCGATCTTTACCTTTTGGTAAGCTGCAGGTGTCTTCTTCGCGTCCGACATTTTGTTATTTCAGAGGATTTTCATGACATTCTTGAGTTCTTTGAGGGAGTTCCTGAGGGGCCCTTTTATGATTGCAGCTAAGTCCACTTTTTATCAACATTGCCGATTTTCTGACAGTCATTTACAATAGGACCTGTGGGATATAATACTCTAATGTTTGGACGCTGTTTCTCCTTCGATGCACCAAATATTCTTATTGTTTGCCATCCGGCACGGATGCCCCACTTTTATGAAGTAGTCGTTGTCGCAATTTGTTCTGCGATAGAATGTTTGCCAAGGATGCTAAAGACAACTCCTTTTCCAGTGAGAACGTAGTTTATTTGAGTGTATATTCCGCTATTTGGAGAGGCAGGCTCTTTGTAAAAAAGTGTCGAATGTGTCAGAAGGATTAAATGTGAAAATTGCTCAGAGCCACTTTGACGAAAACGCCTGATTTCTCTTACGCGAATTCTCTTCGAAAGCTAATTTTGTAGACTTTGCAAATTTTTTATGTAACGTGAGGATTGAGGTGCATGCTTAAAATGGTGGTATTTTTGCTTTCGACCTAATTTGTGATAACAGATTCATGCAATGAAATTGCCTATTTCGGCATTGGCTGCTTGTATAGTGTATACAATTTAATAATGAAATATGAATATATAATAGTGGTCAAGTTGGCTCAGGTGGGCAAAGACTAGTGACTATATTTTATTTCGAAATAGGGTCGTTCTTTAGCTAAATTTATTCCATTGAAATATGCAGCAGTGAGTTAACGTCTGAACTTTGAGAATCAGTAAATTGACTTTTAAGGACACTTTTCACACTCGGAGGAGAATTGGTGGAATGTTTTTCAAATTGTGATTTCTCGCAAATGAAACAACATATTAATTATAGGTTATTTTATTTAAAAAATAAACGGGGAAATAAAAATAAAAAATAGATCTGGTTACTGTTGCTGTTGTACACAGGGTTGTATTTGATGTTGAAATTGCCCTTTTCTTGAAACTTGATCCAACTTCTCCTCCGTTTTTGACCAAACCGAGAACCCGAAGAAAAAAGTGCAATTACAATTTTGTTTAGGACACACATGTTACATGTTCGAAATAGGACTAACAGGATTGATTGATTGAAAAATAAAATTTTGACAGTTTTTAAGTAATGAAAGTTTTTAAAAAATGATAATGACAAAAAAATCCAAAAACGACAAATCTGAGAAATCTTAGTTTGGGTTATAAAGATAAGTATTCTGATTATATTGATTGAGAAATTATTAAAATTGATTTAGTAGTTCCCAAAAAAAATGAGGCGAAGTTTTGAAAAACATAGTTTTGGCCAAGCAATTTTAAAAATTATCTGGAAAACGAGGTGTCGCAAAAAAGTTTTAATATAATTTATATCTTTCTGAGCTGGGGTTTAAGAACATACTCAAAGTCTACCTTGCTTGTCGTAAGAGGCGACTAAAAGGGGTAGAAATCAGCAAATTTTGACAAAACGTCATAACGCCTCAGATAGGGACTGACTGACTACGATTGGTTTCTGGAATGTGCGCAAGCTAGTACGATATAGGCAAGGAACATTAGTGCAATTTATTTGGTATTAAATGTCTAAGATACTTAGATATTGAATATTATTATATTTTATTTAAATTTTTTATAAATAAATATAGAAATCTTTTATAAATAAATATGGAAACACAATCCTTTTATAAAACTGAATCTTTTTCAACATTTAGTTGCACTTTCACTTGCTCCTCAATGATTCCTTAAGGCACAAAATACACTGAGCTTTTAGTAAAATTATTTTAAGCCGCTTTTGCAGTAATATATCTAATTCCCATAATATGTATCAAAAGAGTGTTCGAAAAGAAAAGCAGCAGAACATTTTTATTTATACTTCCTTTCACGATGTTTCAATAATGAATGGATTGCATACAATTTGTTATCATTTATTATTCGCTACAGTAGTGATATAAATATATTTGATATTCATTATCATCATTAAAGACACAATAACAGGTCGGTTTTATATCGGAGTAAAACAATTCGCCCTCAGTCCTACTGAGACGGGAACTACTACGCCTTCTATTTCAATCAAAGCCTTATGGACATCCGGAATTGAATCATTTTCACCAACACTGATTAGATGACCCGCTTCCCACAGTTTATTCAGCTGTATTTTATCTCTATCCAAATGGTCGTGATATCTTTATCCGTATAGGCTACGGAATCGTCTAACCTTCTGAAGAAGGTTAAATGTTTTTTAGACTACTCTACTCTCGAAAGCGGCCAAAAATTTGCATTGTTCTTTTGACCCTAAGATGAGACTCTTCATGCTAATCAGTTTTGATAGCCCGCATTGGGCTAGTAGATAGCACACATTATTAACATTGTGTGCCTTAGGAGGCAGGAGAGATAGGTCTCTATTGTTTTCAATTGACCTACGTTAATGTTAATATTGTATTAATGTTTTTGATACTGCAGTTGTCACCATGTACTTTTTTTTGTTTTCAATAATAAACATCCCAAGAGTTCGTATCTTTGGAGTTCCTCCCATTATGTCGATAAATTCAACATAGGCTCTGGCACTCATGATGAACATAGTGAGCTACTTTTCCAAGGACAGGTTATGCTAGAGCATTTCCTTTCTTAGACCATTGTTGACGCTGAAAGATGTCTCTTCCTTATGGATCGATGATGTTCTGGGCGTATGCGGTTATCTGGCTTGGTAAGATAGCCAGAAATATCTTATAGTATTCAGCAACGTTATGCCTCAATAATTTCTGAGCTGCGTAATATCCCCTTTTCTAAATATGGAATAGACAAAGCTTCGATGTCAGTCATTGATTCACTGTCCATGACCTGAGTATAAATTGATGAATTGCTTGGTCCAGCTGGTCACCTCTATATTTAACCAGTTCGCTTGCAATTTCATCGGTTTCTGGGACCTTATGATTTTTAAACAGATTAATTGCTAGGATCGTTTCTTCATGGTTGGTGATGACAACTCGCGGATTTTCTGCTTGTTGAGCAGTGCATGAAATTACTCAACCCATCGCGCCAATTACGCTCATACAGTAGGAAACCAGATTCTCCTTTTTGTTCCGGAAGGATGAATATTGAAGTGTATACGGCTTGACCATATAAAACATATAAAAATGGTGCCGTTGCTTCTTGTACATCTCGAATTCATGGATCTGGGGGTTTTTTTAAGGTTTTGTGTGAAACACCTTTCCTCTATATGCCGCGTACCTGACCGCACTTTTCTCCGCTACTCTGCCTTCCTTAGTTTATTTTGGATAGATGCGATCACGGAGTTGATCTCTCTAGAGTCTCCTCTAGATTCCTCCTTTCATCCACAAATCTCGAACAGTGGAAAAGTAGATGCCCTGGGTCCTCTAGGACTCCATTGCAATTTGCAGTCGGATGAGGTCTCCAATTTGAACCTGTGCAGGTATTGGCGAAATCCTCTGTGCCCCGTGAGAAACTGGGTGAGATTATAATTAGCTAATTATAATTAACTCACCGTGTCGTCTCCCCAACCACTGCTTGATGGCAGCAATGAGCCTGTGAGTCCACCGACCCTTTCCCGAGTATTCCCAACGCTCTTGCCAACTATTGAGCGCATTGTATATGATCGCCATCTCATCTGCTAAGAAGTTAATCGACATCATTCCAGAGATGACGAATGCTGCATCATCTGAGTCAGCCCTGAAGGCAGAGCATACCCTCAGGACTGCCCTCCTGTGGACTCCACCCAGTTTACAAAAAATTAGGCGATGACAGCTTTATGGTTTCTTACCAGGACAGAGACAAATCATCAGACGCTGCCTCACCTCTCTCTAGGGAGCAGCGCGACCGAAGCGGCTCGCAGATGTGTCTCTGCCCTGGTAAGAAACCGTAAAGCCGTCATCGCCTAATTTTTTGTAAAGTTAGTTTCGGTGCTAAGCCTTAAACGATGGGTGTAAGTTGCTTCCCATTTGGTCCGGTTCGGTATTAAGTGGTTGCGGACTTAGGACCCCACAATTTACAAAAAAATATTTCCATTCAGTTTGTTAGCGTTAACTGATATCCACAACGCCTCCAATTCTAGTACAGGCGTAATTTCTCTTCCGACGCTTAGTGGTAAGGACTGCTTCCGTTTTTCCTCCGCAAGTGTCAGACCAAAGCTCTCTAGCCAACTTTTAACAGCACTCATTGCCTCACCTGAGTGTAACATCGTCGAGATGTTTTGCGGCAAGAAGCAGAGCTATATTGTCGGCGCAACCCACTACCGTGGCTTTCCCTGGAAGGGGAAGATTAAGTACATCGTTGTACATGATGTTCCACAGTAGTGGACACAATACGGAGTCCTGTGGGACACCCGCGGAAACAACGTATTCCTGGGGTTCGTCATTGGTGTTATACCAGAGCCTCCTTTCAGTTAAATAACTATCGACGACAGCAGCGATATAGGCGGGAATACCAACCTTCGCCAGAGATTTGCGTATTAGATTCTAATTGGTCGAATTTGATGCACTCTTCACGTCCAGAGTTACTACCATGCAGTATTTGCTGGTACTATTCATCATCATCAACGCCGCAACAACTGGTATCCGGTCTAGGCCTGCCTTAATAAGGAACTTCAGACATCCCCGTTTTGTGCCGAGGTCCACTAATTCGATATCCCTAAAAGCTGTCTGGCGTCCTGGCCCACGCCATCGCTCCATCTTAGGCAGGGTCTGCTTCGTCTTCTTTTTCTACCATAGATATTGCCCTTATAGACTTTCAGGGTGGGATCATCTTCATCCATACGGATTAAGTGACCCGCCCACCGTAACCTATTGAGCCGGATTTTATCCACAACCGGACGGTCATGGTATCGCTCATAGATTTCGTCATTGTGTAGGCTACGGAATCGTCCATCCTCATGTAGGGGGCCAAAAATTCTTCGGAGGATTCTTCTCTCGAACGCGGCCAAGAGTTCGCAATTTTTCTTGCTAAGAACCCAAGTTTCCGAGGAATACATGAGGACTGGCAAGATCATAGTCTTGTACAGTAAGAGTTTTGATCCTATGGTGAGACGTTTCGAACGGAACAGTCTTTCCAAGCTGAAATAGGCTCTGTTGGCTGACAACAGCCGTGCCCAGATTTCATCATCGTAGTTGTTATCGGTTGTGATTTTCGACCCTAGATAGGAGAAATTGTCAACGGTCTCAAAGTTGTATTCTCCTATCCTTATTCTTCTTTGTGTTTGACCAGTGCGGTTTGATGTTGTTGGTTGATTCGTCTTCGGTGCTGACGTTGCCCCCATATATTTTGTCTTGCCTTCATTGATGTGCAGCCCAAGATCTCGCCCCAATGGCCGCCTGCTCGATCTGGATGAAGGCAGTTTGTACGTCTCGGGTGGTTCTTCCCATGATGTCGATATCGTCAGCATAGGCCAGTAGTTGGGTGGACTTGAAGAGGGTCGTACCTCTTGCATTTACTTCAGCATCACGGATCACTTTCTCGAGGGCCAGGTTAAAGAGGACGCATGATAGCGCATCCCCTTGTCGTAGACCGTTGTTGATGTTGAATGGTCTTCAGAGTGATCCTGCTGCTTTTATCTGGTCTCGCACATTGGTCAGGGTCAGCCTAGTCAGTCTTATTAATTTCGTCGGGATACCAAATTCTCTCATGGCTCTGTTTTACCCTGGCTATGCTATCATAGGCGGCTTTAAAGTCGATGAACAGATGGTGCAACTGTTGTCCATATTCCAACAGTTTTTCCATCACCTGCCGCACAGAGAAAATCTGATCTGTTGCTGATTCGCCTGGAGTGAAGCCTCTTTGGTATGGGCCAATGATGTTCTGGGCGTATGGGGCTATCCGGCCTAGCAAGATAGTGGAGGATATCTTATAGATGGTACTCAGCAACGTGATACCTCTATAATTGCTGCACTGTGTGATATCTCCCTTTTTATGTATGAGACAGATTATGCCTCGTTGCCAATCGTCAGGCATTGATTCGCTGTCCCATACCTTGAGCACAAGTTGATGAACCACTTGGTGTAACTGGTCGCCTCCATATTTAACCAATTCGGCTGTAATTCCATCGGCTCCTGGCGACTTATGATTTTTTAGCCGATGAATTGCACGGACTGTTTCTACTAAACTTGGTGGTGACAGTATTTATCCGTCGTCTTCAGTTGGCGGGGTCTCCAACTCGCCGATGTTCTGGTTGTTCAGTAGCTCATCAAAGTACTCAACCCATCGCTCCAACATGCCCATTCTGTCGGAAATCAGATTTCCCTCTTTGTCTCGGCAGGATGAGCATCGAGGTGTATCCTGCTTCATCCTGCTGACTTGTTGGTAAAACTTCCGCGCCTGGTGCGGTTGCTCCCTGTACTTCTATAGTTCACAGACTTGTTGGTTCTCCCAGGCTTCCTTTTTCCGTCCGTGAAGTCGCTTCTCCGCTCGACGGAGGTCGTGATAAGTCTCTGCGCGTGCCCGCGTTATTTGAGAATGCAACATTACTCGGTATGCGGCATTCTTCCGTTCCGTTGTTAGCTTACATTCATCGTCAAACCAGCCGTTCCGACTCCTTTTGCGGCTGGGGCAAGTATATTTGTGGCCGTATCCATGATAACGTTCTCCAGGTGGTTGCGAAGATCATTTGTTGATGCTTCATCTCCAGGTCCTCTGTTGACTGCGGTTATTGCGGCATCCATTTCCCTCTTATAGGTGTCGCGGAGGGTTGTGTTGTGGATGGCTTCAGTGTTCACTCTCACCTGATTGTCAGAGGGGATTCTAGGTGGTATTGTTATTCGGGCTCGGAGCACCATGCCAACGAGATAGTGATCCGAGTCTATATTGGCCCCCCTATATGTTCTGACATTCATCAAGGCTGAGAGGTGGCGGCGTTCGATCAACACGTGGTCAATTTGGTTGAAAGCGTTCCCGTCTGGAGAGGCCCACGTATGTTTGTGGACCGCTTTCCGCGCAAACCAGGTACTTCCAACAACCATTTCGTGTGACCCTGCTAATTGAATAGTCCGTAGTCCGTTATCATTTGTTTTTTCGTGTAAGCTATGGGAGCCAACGTATCGCCTGAATACGGGCTCCTTCCCTACTTGGCTGTTAAAATCCCCAAGTATGATTTTGATATCATATCTGGGACAGGCTTCGAGAGTTCGTTTTACTGCCTCATAGAAGGTATCCTTCTCCGACTCTGCAGTCTCCTCTGTAGGGGCGTGAACGTTCATGAGGCTTATATTTCTAAACTTGCCTCGCAAGCGCAGAGTGCATAGCCGTTTGCTTATGTTTTCAAAACCGATAACAACAGGTTTCATTTTTTGGCTGACTAAGAAACCTACTCCGAGCACATGGTTTACTGGATGACCGCTATAATATATGGTGTAGTGGCTCTTCTCCAGGAAACCGGTCCTTATCCATCGCATCTCTTGCAAGGCTGTTATATCAGTCCTATATTGGGACAGGGTATCGGCACTTAAGCTTAAGTATTGAGGAAGAGAGTAAGTAGCTTTCGAAATACGTATTTAGTAACTATTAAAATATATTGTAGTAGGAGCAAGCTACCTAGTTTTATTTTTATTTAGGTATATATATTTGTATATTGAACAAACAGTATTCAATATACGTCCTTATGTCCATATGCATGCTTTTATGTACGAAGAAAATTGAAGATAGGTGTACGATTTATTTATGTACATGCATACAGAATACAGTTTTCGGTAAGGGGCAATGTTTGTTTGTTTAGGGTAACCATAATATCTCGACATCATGGGAAGAACGATCCGAAACGTACAATCTTCCTTCATCCAAATCGAGCAGGTGGCGCGAAGTCTTGGGCTGCATATCAATCAAAGCAAGACAAAATATATGGTGGCAATGTCAGCATCGAAAACCAACCAAGCAGCAACATCAAAAAGCACTGTTCAAACAGGAAGAATAAAGTTAGGAGACTACAACTTTGAGACCATTGATAATTTCTCCTATCTAGGCTCGAAAATTACAACCGATAATAGCTACGATGATGACATCCGCGTACGGTTGTTGTCAGGCAACAGAGCCTATTTCAGCTTACAAAGACTGTTCCGCTCGAAACGTCTCACCATAGGGTCAGAGCTCCTACTGTACAAGACTATGATCTTGCCAGTCCTCATGTATTCCTCGGAGACTTGGGTTCTTAGCAAGAAGAATTGCTTGAACTTTTGGCCGGGTTTGAGAGAAGAATCCTACGAAGAATTTTTGGCCCCCTACATGAGGATGGACGATTTCGGAGCCTACATAACGACGAAATCTTTGAGCGATACCATGACCGTCAGGATGTGGATAAAATCTGGCTCAATAGGTTACGGTGGGCGGGTCTCTTAATCCGAATGGATGAGTCTATAAGGGCAATATATATGGTAGAAAAGAACATGGAGCGATGGCGTAGGTCAGGATGCCAGACAGCTTTTAGGGATATCAAATTAGTGGACCTTGGCGCAAAACCGGGATGTCTGGAGTTCCTTATTAAGGCAGGTCGAGACCGGAAACTGATTGTTGCGCCGTTGATGATGATGATGATAATATCTACGTCTGTAATATGTACGTATTGTTTGTAGTTTGAAAAAAAAATATGAAGGAATATTTTGGGTTTTTAGCGATATACAAATGGAAAAATTTGCGTAGAAAGTTTTTTACTTAAAATGAATGCAAAACCTTTATCCCTAAAGGGCGAGCTTCCGATGTTTCTGTCTGTTAAGTTGCTTTTTTGAAATTGCGGCGCTGTTCGGCTGAGAATTAACATGTAATTAGCATGTGGTCAGTTTGGTTCAGAGTGGACCCGTCTGAAGATATCCACATTCGTTTGGTAGTCCCTCCCCGAACAAACCAGGGACTTTCAAAGATCGTTTTGGGTAACACTGCTAATTGGATTATCCACAGCCCGTGGTCATTGGTACATTTATATAAGCAATATGCGCCAACGTATCGCTTCTATATGGACACTTCTTGACTATCTATTTTTTTCATTCCATCGGAAGTTGGGTAGTGTAAAGGTTTTGTGGTCATCTTATGTGAAGAACTTTGTATGTACGTTTTGCTTTATGCAGATAGCTAAAAATTCAAAATATTCCTTCATGCATGTGTTTCCAAACTTTCAGATATATATACATATTAAGGACATAAATATTATGCTCATCCTAAACAAACATTGCCTATATATACACTTACAGTGAATATTTCTACTTTACTGCATGCACCAAAGCATACATATGTACATATGTAGGTACAAAAATTGAACACTGCTGATTCTAAGGTAGCCATACAACTAAGTGGATGGAACGCTACTCGTAAAAAATGATTTTGGCTGTTTGCTTTCTATCGTAGGGTGGAGGTGATCTTATGAGGCGCTGCCTAGCGCCTCCACCCTGTGGAGAAGCATGACCGAAACTGGCTACAGGCGGCATTTTGCTTTGCTTTCTTTAATTCAAAACTTGAAAAGAATATGAAATTATTGTTCGAAAATGCCAGGTTTGCACCTGGACTGGTTTGGTGATCAGTGCGCATGAGCCTGCCACCTAATCAAATTACTGCGGACTCCATTCAGTAGATGGTGTGTGAAGTTTATATACGACGTTACAAATTCCGAAGTACAATGAATTCACGTGGATACACTACGTTACGTAACCATATGACTTCTTTCTGCCTAAGCTTCTTTCCGACGGCTGTAATCACCTTTCCGACTTGGGGCCATATCCCCTTTGCTTTCACCATAAGCTCCATTATATAATATTTTCGGGTCTAAAGTGCTCCCGGTGGTAGCTTCCAATGCAGCCTTTTGGGCTTAGAATCTCGGGCAACCGAAAAAACGTGTTCTGCGTCCTCTGCAGTATTTGGGCACTTTGGGTAATATGGCGAATCATCACGCCCAAATCGATACAGATAAGCTCGATAGCCTCCGTGTCCCCTCAAAAATTGAGTTAGGTCGAAACCTACCTCGCCGTGGGGACGCTCGATTTATTTCCGGATATCCCAACACTTATTAAGGTTTTATGTAAAACAAAACCTTATTAAAATCGGTTTACTGTTTGTCTGTCTCCCTGTCCGTCACGTGCATTTTTCTTGGAGATAGTAATAACGATTCACACCAAATTTGGTGAAAAGGTGGCAACTGTGAGTGCTCACGCATACAATGAGTGACATAATTGTACATTAACTTTAAGGAGGGGTCTCCATACATGTAAAAGGGGGGTGTACAATTTTTTTTCATCAAATATAGTCATGTGGGGTATTGTGCTTGATCTGCTCAACCAGACCAGTCCTAGGTCACAAACACATTCACAGGAAACTTCACAATGAATACTTTATTTGATTGGAAAAGGATCAATCATAAATCTGTCAAAAAGTAAATCACTACAAATTAATATGATGTTTTGCGGAAACGTAAATTAGCTTAATTAACTTTATCACTACAAAGCGCAAACGATCTGTTTTCGTTCAAGGCTGGGGCCAGAAGAAATCGGTTGTTCCTTGATGCGGTCCCTCTGCTGCCAACTAACGGCACTTACTCACCGCCTGCTCCCCACTCCTGTGGTGAGTTCTAAAAAAAGTGGAAAGCGCCGGTGGCGTCATCTAACCGCTCGCATTCGCAACATTCGAAATAAATTTCGAATGCTGCGAATCCTGCTGCGCCACAGTATCAAGTGAAAGGTCTCGGTTAGTACTTTCCGAAGCCGATCTCAGTTTTGGCATTTGTTGGAGAGGTGGCGAGTGATATTACTATAATTTTAAGTAATTGGCTGCAAAACCCCCTTATGTTCCTCCTAGCATCACGAAATTTTGCAACAATATACGGTTTAATATGGAGGATCCTACAAAATCCTATAATCGTGGAAATTGCACTATTATTAACAAAGTTATAATGGGTTAAAGTTGGTGCTTCTTTGCAAATTCAAGACTTTGAATGTCAGTGTCACCTGAATGTGGATATTCTCACATAATATATGCAAATATTACGTGCTACGTACTAATGGGGCAAATGCCCACTCAGGTGTCTTCTTAAAAGAAATACACACTTTCATACCTGAAGCATCGAGCTTCCGGTTTCTCGACTTTTTAAGGTTTTGTGTAAACACAAAACCTTATTAAAATCGGTTTACCGTCTGTCTGTCTGTCTGTCTGTCTGTCTTTTTTTTTTTTTTTTTTTTCCCGATGGAAGGTGGAAAGCTTCAAAAGCTACCGCAGGCTCCTGCCACACGGTTATGTGGGACTCTTACCCACTAAAACCACCTCCTTCTCCTTCCACTCTCCCCGCGGGACTCCCATTTGGTATTACGTCGCGGGGCTGAATCAGAATTTATTCTGCGCTCATGTCAACATTCGTGTTCCTCTCGCGTTCATTCTTTCGGATGACTTCCTCCTGCCTAAGCTTCTTTCCGATGGCTGTAGTAACTTTTTCAACTTCGGTCCATATCCCCTTGGCTTTCACCATAAGCTCCATGATATTTTCAGGTGTAAAGTGCTCCCCGGTTGTAGCTTCTAATGTAGCCCTTTGGGTTTCGAATCTGGGGCAGTGAAAAAAGACGTGTTCTGCGTCCTCTGGAATGTTTGCACACTGTGGGCAATATGGCGAATCATCACGCCCAAATCGATACAGATATGCTCGATAGCCTCCGTGTCCGCTCAAGAATTGAGTTAGGTCGAAACCTACTTCGCCGTGAGGTCGTTCGATCCATTTCCGGATATCCCATATGATTTTGTGAGTCCAACGGCCTTTTTCTGACTCGTCCCACTTCTCTTGCCATTCCGCGACAGTTTCACCTCGTGCGAACTGTCGCCGACGGGCAGGAGATTCTCCGGTGAGGTACGTTCGATCGTAAAGTCGTTGTGTTTCTTTCGCCAAAATCTCAATCGGGATCATTCCTGCTATCACGCAAGCTGCTTCAGTAGAAATTGTTCTGTAAGCGCAACATGTTCGGAGTACACTTATGCGATACGCAGCTCCAATCTTTTTCTTATTTATTGTATTTTCCAGTGCATCTGCCCATACTGGGGCTGCATACAGTAGGATCGAACTGACCACCCTTGAAATAAGGAGTCGACGGCTCGGCCTTGGGCCACCTATATTTGGTAGCATTCTCGCAACCAGCGCTCCGATGTTATATGCCTTGGTTGCTGCACCCTCCACATGCAATCTGAAATTCAACCTCTGGTCAATCATTACACCTAAGTACTTAAGTGCAGGCTTGGAATAAATTGTTTGCATTCCAACTTTGATCTTCATGGAAGTGCACTTTCTCCGCTTGGTAATAAGTACTACTTCCGTCTTATGCTCTGCGAGCTGTAGACCAGCATTCTTTAACCAGGATTTAATCTCATAGACTGCTTCATTTGCATAGAGCTCGGCTTCCTCGAGAAGGCGTGCAACAACCGTCACACCAATATCGTCCGCGAAACCAATGGAAGCCACACCAGTAGGAAGGTCTAGGGTCAGTACCCCGTTATACATAATAATCCACAAGAGTGGCCCTAGGACAGACCCTTGTGGAACTCCACATGTCGTTTGGTAGGATTTCATTCCTTCATCTGACTCGCAGCACAGAGTCCTATCGATTAGGAAGTCGGCAACAATACGCACCAGGTACTTCGCCACGCCTAAGTTCATTAGGGACTCAAGTATCTTGCTCCATCTAGCGGAATTGAAGGCATTCTTCACATCAAGTGTAATCACTGCACAACATTTGCCCTCGTCAAGTGCGGTCTTAGCTGTGTTAGCTACTAGGACAAGTGCATCGGTTGTAGACCTCCCCTTTCGAAAACCGAACTGATTTTCGGAGAGACCGCCATCCTTTTCGGCAATTCGAATTAATCTGTTATAGATTACTCGTTCGAATAGTTTACCAGTATTATTAAGAAGGCATATCGGCCTGTAGGACGAAGCTTCACCCAAAGGTTTGTTTGGCTTGGGTACTAGAATTAATTTCTGCTTCTTCCATTGTGTAGGAAATACTCCTTCTTTAAGGCATGTGGTGAACGCCTCGGCAAACATATTTGGAGCTATTTTTACTGCTGCCTTCAGAGCTTTATTGGGGACGCTATCCAAGCCAGGTGCTTTGTTTCCAACAATTTTATCCGCAGCTTCGAGGACCTCCTTTTCGCTTACCATTGGAACTTCGGCGGTGTCTATCTCGACAGTGGGAAGGTCAGCGGTACTCACATTCTGCGGGAAAAGATCCGTTACTATCTCATCAAGCAGAGTAGGGGAAGAGATCGGTGGGGAGCGTTTGCCTTTAACTTTCGATATTACGGTTTTATAGGCGCCACCCCAGGGGTTCGTATCAGCTTCATTACACAGTCGCTTAAAGTGTTCGCTTTTACTTTTCATGATGGCCACATGTAGTTTCTTCCGAGCGTTTTTATATTCTTCATGTAATTGCTCGTATCCAGATCGGTTTCTATTTCGCTGACTGCGCCTTCTGGCCTTGAGGCAGGCCTTGCGGCATTCTCCGATTTCAGAATTCCACCAAAAGTTCGGAGCTCGCTTCTGTGATACAACATACCTTGGCATGGATGCGTCACATGCTCGTCGCAACTTCTCGCCAATCTGCAGAGCTTTATTTTCTGCGCTTCCTTCAAGCGCTGTATTTTGCTGCAGAACCTCTACGAAAATCTCCTCGTCAAACCTATTAGCTGCCCACCTTTCAGCTCTCGTCCGAGACCGTTTCAATCGTTTTCCATGTCTGATTTCAAAAATGATGGCCTGGTGGTCGCTATGTGTATATTCGTCACTGACATACCACTGCGGATCCTTAGCTAAAACATCGCTAACAAAAGTGACATCTATCACGGACCCCATTTCTCTCTTACGAAAAGTGTTCACGCATCCAGTGTTAGCCACTACAAGATTCAGACGAGAAAGAGCTTCGAGTAATATTCGTCCTCTTGCGTTCGTTTCTCGGCTGCCCCATTCGTCAGCCCATGCGTTGAAATCTCCAGCCACTATCTTAGGACTATGGTTTTGTGCGTCTGTTACTAGCCTCTCCACCAAAGAATGGAACTCCTCTGTCGTAAGGCTTGGAGCCGCATAACAGCTGTAAATAGATATTCCGCCTATTTTTGCTCTAGTGAAGCCATTCTCGAGGATCTTGGTGGTTCCTTCTATGGCCCGATTTCCGCATGTCCATATCGCTGCCTTTCCGCTCTTATCCGCGACCCATACTCCACTGTCTAGGTTTTTGTACTGCTCGCAGATAATAGCAACGTCGATTTTGTTTTCGAATATCGTCTGGGAGAGCAGATCCTGAGCCGCTTGGCAATGGTTCAGGTTTAGCTGTAGGAACTTCATTTGCGCATAGTGTTGATCGTCTTCCTATACACCGGACATGTGCTGCTGCCTGTGACATGGGCGCTGTCAATGTCGTTTATTTGCCTGCAGAACAGACAATTGGGTTTTTCTTCGCAGGCTTTTGCAATATGGCCTTTATTTCCGCATTTACGACACAGGTCGGACCTATCGTGAACGCTAGCACATTTCTTCGCCACGTGCCCAAATTCCAAACACCTGAAGCATCTTTTTAGAGTTATCTGCTCTCGTAGTCGGCAGACGACCCAGCCAATCCGAACTTTATTGGCTGTGATAGCCTTTTTGGCCGCTTCAAGTGTTAGGCTTATGGACGCAGTTTGTGTGCCGCCATATGCCTTCCTCAGCCGTAGAATATCTCGCTCCTGGACCGACTGTATTCCCAACTGGGATCGTAGCGCTTGACAAATTTCGTCCTTCGTTGTGATCTCGTCCAAGTCTTTACACTCAATGACCACACGATTTTGACTGAGCTTCACTTCTGCCGCCTCACCCAGTGACGACTCGATTTTTTTCTGCAAGTCTTCTGACTTGTTTTCGCCTGGTTTGAATTCCAGCAATAGGTCGCCCTTCTGTGTTCGCCTTATGCGGTTCACACTTTCACCTAGCTCCATTAACGAGGTGTCTGTTTTGACCTTGCGCAGAATATCAGCGTACGTAAGCTCACTTGTTTTTGTTATTATTAGCGCATCGGGCCTGCTTCTCTTCTGCAGCTTTTTCTTCTTTTCCACCTTAGTCCAAGTGGAACCTTGATTGGAGTTACCGTCTTTCGCCGTAGGCTCTGGTAGTCTTTCGCGAAGTTGCCGTGGAGGCGTTTTCTCCATTTTGCGTTTTTGGCTACGTCGAGGAGATTCTGGTTCCCCATTAGACTCTCTCGGTCTTTTACGGAGCTCCGGAGTTTCCTTAATAGTGAAGGGGCTGCCCCTAGATGGAAGCAGCACTCTAGGCGTTGACTGCAGTGCTGCAGTTTCTCCCTGTTTCTTCCCTTCACTACTTTGTTTTAGTTCTTCTCGTACTTCAAGATACGCAGCTCTAATAGCACGCACTTGGTCTTTAATCGCGTGATGGACATTATGCCGAGCGTTTACATACTCCATGAGGTTTTTTATCATTGCCCCTAGCTTAGTTATCGCCTCCGGCTCACTACCCGCATCCTTAATCGAGGCGCGTTGGCTAATTTTGTCAGCATTATCGGGCTTTGCTGCCGGGGATCGCATGACTCTACTGCTCCTCTTAAATGGGTCGCCTCCAATATTTACCAGTGACGTCTTCTCGCCGACGCCCTTACTAGTGGGGACCAGGCTGGATGTTGTGTTAACATCCAACGTCCGGGCGGATGTCTCTTCTCCGAGTTGTTTATATTCTCCTTCCATTTTTTTTAAATAATCTACTAATCAAAACAAATCAAGCAAGTTACCTACCGTAGCACTGCATTCCATAGTGTTTGTGAAGATAATAAGCTGTAATTCTTGACGAGTAGAAAATTCAAATTTCGTTTTTAGTGGGATTCAAACCCAGGGTGGAAATGGAATTCTGGTGAATGAGTATCAATAAGTTATACGCAGCACTATACGAACAGAATTCAAGGTTTAAAATGTTGATAAAAAATGCGCCGTCCTTGCGCGGGCTCGAACCCGAGTCCTCGTGATCGACGGGCAGACAAGCTCGCACCGCACCACGTATATCACTATCGTCGGTTTCCTTTTTTATTCACTAGTCAAGTTTGTAGCCGCTAATACATTCAGTAAACGGCTAATTAATATCTAGCTCAATACAGAGGGCAAACAAAGGAAATGAAATGAACAAAGAGAAAAATTATCACTGAAGAGTCAATGAAGAAGAATTTCTTGCAAAGTACTCAGATAATTATACACTTTTGTTTGTCACTTTCACCTTATTCACCAACTTTCACTGTTTTTGTTCTTTGTTTTGCTCACTGCTTCCAAAATTGTTATTAAACACCAAATAGACGCGGAGCGTTTTAAAGTTCGCCTGGCTCAGTCGACTGTTACTGTTACAGGCCGTCTGTCCGTCTGTCTCCTGTCT
Organism: Hermetia illucens; assembly: GCF_905115235.1. Lineage (NCBI taxonomy): Eukaryota > Metazoa > Arthropoda > Insecta > Diptera > Stratiomyidae > Hermetia > Hermetia illucens. The sequence continues at coordinate 82,288,149 of NC_051852.1, read as the reverse complement.
GTCTGTCTGTCTGTCTGTCTGTCCGTCTGTCTGTCTGTCTGTCTGTCTGTCTGTCTGTCTGTCTGTCCGTCACACGCATTTTTCTCGGAAACGGTTATAGCGATTGACACCAAATTTGGTAGAAAGATGGGAACTGTGAACGCTCACGCATGCAGTGAGTTACATCCTTTTACGTCGAATTTAAGGGGGGGTCCCCATACATGCAAAAGGGGGGTGTAAATTTTTTTTGCATCAAATATACTCATGTGGGGTATCAAATTAAAGGTCTCGGTTAGTACTTTTCGAAGCCAGTCTTAGTTTTGACATTTGTTGGAAAGGTGGGGAGTGCGGGGGGTTGAAAGTGACCATTCCTTTAAGGGGGCCATTCTCAGAAACTACCGAACCGAAAAATCTGAAAAAAATCAGGCAGCTTCCACTATATGGTGCCTGGGCTCCGAAATACCTTCCATACTGATATCTGTACAAATAAAGTTAATAATAGTATATTACCATAATTTTTAGTAATTGGCTACAAAACCCCCCTTAAGTTCATGTAGGCACCATGAAATTTCGCAGTAATATAGAGTATAACATAGAGCATGATCTCACCAAGTTTGGTCGAAATTGCACTATTACTAACAAAGTTATAATACGTCAAAGTTGTCGCTTCCTTGCAAATTCAAGACTATGAATGTCAATATCATCCGAAAGTGAATATTCTCACATAATCCATGTATACATGTATATGCATTTATTACGTGCTACATACTAAGAAATACACAAAACCTTTCGTACTTGAAGCGCCCAGCTTCCGGTTTCCCGACTTGTTTATATATGTCATGTAGACAATGTATTTTTTATGCTCCTTTAAGGTTTTCCATGCGAAGTCACAATAAATTATCGACAAAAAACTAGTTATAGATGGTTTTCAATCTAATTTTGGAGTTTTTTTTTAGTTATTTAACGTCAATATGCCGCGGTACATTGCAAAGCATCACCAATCGGATGATCTCCAAGAATATTTAGCGAAAATCGAGAAGAAATCGTCGCGAACTGTTGCCAATGGTCGTGGCTTATCGCGATCCAGAATAATGCGTTATTTGAAGAAATTTGAAGAAGCCGAATTAGATGCTGTCATTGCTAGCGAAGAATTAACATTGGATATGTTGAAATAATCCTCTACAATGGATGCCAAGCCGGTGGGTTTTTTCAATAGATTTTTTTAAATAATAGGTCGACAGTCTTATTAATATCATAAATGCATTGTCTTTGAGATCTTCAATGTGGAACGGGAACGAGCTTTGATGAAGTACATTTTGAGAGCTACTGGCCTTTACTGTATTCTGAAGAATGGAATACATATGGCCAAGCTAGGCAGATTGGTATTATGCATTTTTGCGGCGATATCTTAAATTATCGCTTCGAACACCTGAACAAGTGAGCGCCAATCGCGCCAAATCCTTTAATAAAAAAAATGTTGATGCATTTTTTGATAATCTCTCACGTGTGATGACCGAAACACAATTCGAACCTCATAGAATTTGGAATATGTATAAATGTGGCTTACCCACGGTGCCAAAAAAAATGGTGAGTGTTATTGAAGAAAAGGGTAAAAAGTGAATCGGTTCAAAAACCTCTGCGGAAAAAGGAACGTACGTGACTTTGGCATTATCTGTTAGTGCAAGTGGCCAGTCAATTCCACCGTTTTATCTCTTTCCACGTAAAAACACGAAAGAGATATACATCATCTACGCAACTGTTGGTTCCATGGGTGTCGCAAATGGTTTGGAATGGATGGCTTCCGAAGATTTCATCAAACACATGCAACACTTCATCAAACAAGTTAATGCCAACAAAGAAACACCAACCCTCTTGCTGTTAGATAATAATACTTACCACTTATCAATCGAAGTGATTGACATGGCTATCATATATGGCATAACAATGCTTTACTTTCCGCCCCAATGCGCACACCGAATGCAGCCATTGGACATCGCGTGGGCAGTTTTCCCATTTAATAGTCATGCCTTCACCGATGTCGACTTCGTAGCTGCACAGTTCAGCGGTGAAAACCGATGCGATAATGAAGACGAAGACCAAGAAACCCAATGATGTACTGTGTTGCTGCAAATGAAGAAGTTTTAACATCTGAAGTAGCCAGCACATCTGGTATATCATCTGCTTCTCTACATGATGCATTAAAAGCTTTTGATCCAGTAAAACAAGCTACACCGGCTAAGAAGTCAAATCGAGGTCCCAAGCCGATGCAAATGAGCATTTTGACATTGCCTGAAGTGGTAAGCAATTTGCAACAAAACGCTGATAATAGGTGCAAGAAAACTGAAGCACAAAAAACTTGTTCCCTCTCTTCGGGGAACCCTCCTCTTAATCTCAAGACAAAATGAGGTCACTCGTTGCATGTAAATTGACACCCAGGCCATATGTTCTCACCAAATTTCGTGACAATCGGAAAACACATCATATATTCGCAACTATGCGGGGAAAGCAACAGGACCTGATGACATCGCATCTGAGCTCTGGAAAGCGAAGAGCTGGGACCCAACACTGTGGCTCAGTGAATTCTTCAACCGGGTTATTCAGGAAGGAGGAACACCATCTGACTGGCAAGAAAGTACCACTGTTCCAATATAGAAAAGGAATTTACCATGAAGATTTTTGAACGCATTCTTGACAACCGTATTTGCGAAATCGTTGAAATAACCGTGAATCAAGCCGGATTTGTCATGAACTGCGGAACTACTGACGCGATACACGTTGCGCGGTTACTCATGGAGAAACACCGTGAGAAGCCTCGCCCGTTGAAGCGTTTGACTTGTACCACACGAACTCATCTGGTATGCTTTACGACAACACTTCGTGCCAGAAGAACTCGTGCGCTGGGTTCAATTGCTCTACCACGATCCGAAAAGTAAGGTTCGAAGTATGGCGGGTGAATCAAAACCGCTTCGTGTCTCTTTTGGTGTTCATCAATTAAGCGCCCTCTCAACACTCCTCTTTGTTCTACGATCAATTAATATTCAGTATTCGGTAATAGGCAGTTTGCTTGTTTAGGGTGAGAATAATATCTATGTCTGTAATATGTACGCATATCTTGTAGTTTGGTAAAATATGAAGAAATATGTTGGAAAAATGTGCGTAGAAGTTTCTCACATATTTTAAGATGAACACAAAATCTTTATACCCGAAGTGCGAGCTTCCGGTATTCGGACTTGTTTGTACCAGTTATAGGTTGTCTTCTTCACATTTGTTAATAATACTGGCCTTCTTGTGTAAAGCGTATCAGGTTGAGTGCTATCAATATAGTGCTTTACAGATCAAATTATTTGTGTAAACGGCCTTTTAAAAAGTTAAGGGCAATAGAATTTTTAACTACGGACAGGGGGAACTGTCAGGTACTCATCATTCCTCACATAGGGAAACACAAAACTTTTTATACCTGAAGGGTATAGCTTCCGGTTTCTCGACTTGTTTTTATTTTTCCTGGCCACTTTTACTTCTCTCGCGGGCTCTCCCCAGGAATTTCGTTTGATTTTGATGGCCTCATATCAATATGCAACCGATTTTGACTTTACTAACGAGGAATGTCAGCGTTCCCGTTGCTTGATCTTTTAGTAGTTGCTTTTAACTCCGGTGTCGAATATGTTTCCCATCTGCTTCATAAATTTGCCTGCATTGAGGAGTATATACACCACATACAATAAATCATTGCATGGATTTTATGAGAGCGAGAGTTGTTCGAACTTGTGTGTGAGTAGGTTTCCTGTAAGTGTCAAAGACCCTTTTGATCCCCTTTTCTCTTCTAATATTTTTTAAATCTAGCGTTTTGCATAGTTCTCTTCAATTTCCACCATAAACCATAAATTCCGAAATGCATAAGCAATCGTGAAAATATCATTTACATATCCTTTTCAGACTTTAGGAATTGGACCTTAACCTTAATTGAAATCCTTAATTCTATTCATAAACTTAAGATCAAGTAGGGTAACAGAGGGTTTCCCATTGCTACGTCTTTGGTCCATTTGTAAAGTTATCCCCTAAAAGTCAGATAGTTCTCTCTCATGAATCTCCGGTTTCATGGGCATACCGGTTTCCCGTTTCCACGTCAAGAATATGGGATTTTTCCTTAGCAATAACTCCTCCAAATATTCAAAAATAGCTGTGTCACTTATCACAGCCTTCTGAAGGCTTAATTGAGAAGGTCCTCAGCCGTCACAAAGACACTTCTGAGTCTAATCTTCTCTGTATGGCTGTATGGCTTATTGAATTCTCTTTATGCAAGCTAAACCCTACTTTTCACCTATTCGATAATATTCTTTTAAATCTATTCGACAGCCCTGCCTAGTAAAAGCGTTTCGATTCAAGACGCTGCAAGTAAAGCGTTATGAATTACTATTCTCAGAAGATATATATTTTCAGATTTGTATATTAAAAGGTGATTACATAACGAAGAAAGAGCACCCTTTACGGTCCCATTTAATAGCCAGGACAAATAATCATAAGCTGAATATCATTTACATAAATGCCCCATTTTCAGGTGTGTATAAACACGAACAGAAATTTCCCTTTCACACTACCGTTTCCGGGCCGCCACAACCAGCTTACGAAACGCTGAAGTGAAAATAGGGGTTGAAGGCGAGAGAAATTCTCGACGTTGAGCTTTCTTTTGGTAGATTTTCATTTCATTACGTATTGATTGTGTGGTGGAAGAGACATAGTCTGCCATAGTTAAAAAGAACATATCGATCGTAGTTGGACTGGCTTTAAGAAATTGTCTCGGGAAATCGACTACGGCGACAGCGGACTGGATTAGCAAGTGGAAAGTTGTGGTTGAGCCTCAGCGATTTTCAGACCGGTTATAATCTTTGGTTTTCTTGGGAAGTTCGTGTAGTGGAAGTAATTCAGATCCTTTTCAAGAAGTTCTCTTTGAAGTGTCCACTCGTACGACGACGAGTCCGGAGGTGCTAGTTTTGCAAATTGCGTGTGCATAACAGTGAAGTGCTAATCAAAGCTGATTAACTGTGATTATTTATTTGTATAGGGAGTAGTTTAGATCCGTGGTTTTTTTCTTATGTAAGTAACGAGGATAAAATTCAACTTTTAAAGTTTCAGATGGAAGAGGTTCCCACGATTGAAAATTCACAGATTTGCCCATCATCCATTTCTTCAACTTTTCTGTACCCAATCCTTGAAAATTGTTTTTTGACAGCGCAATCCTAAAATCCTACACGCTACTCTATCTCAGAAATAAAACAAAAATTATTTTCGAATCGTCTTCCTCAATTGTAAATGAATTGCTACAATCAAAGTTTACTCCTTATAGAGTGCTAGGGAAAACGCGGCATGCTTAAGAAAATTCCCTTACAAGCAAACTGCAACGTTCAGCTTCCTTCAATCATTACTAATTACCACGGTGGGCGGGTGGCTCCCAAGCATAAAAAGAAAATGAAGACAGGATCAAGGAAAGTAATAAGAAACGATCTTGGGGATGCAAAAAGGACTTTTCAGCATTAATTTCCCATCGTAAAGCTTGCAAGGGGACACACACATTTGTCCTCCACACCACGTTCTATAGAACGAGTATAAATCTGTCAGCCATTTCTGTTTTAGGGAATTACATCACCGCCGCCATGATACCGCCACCCCGACGTGGAATCCCTGACATTGGCATATATTTCCGTACTCGCACGACAGTAATAGGGGGGCGGTAGGTTATGTGTAATTGAGTCGCAAGAGAAGTGTAATGTATTTGCAGCTCCCATTCTCAGGGAGAAATTTATTGCCCTAGAATAACTTGGTTTTCATATGATTCGGAAAATAAACTTTTTCCCTTTCATCTTGTTCTTCTTCCTATTTCGCATAAGTTTGGGTGTACTTTCTTAAACTTTCTATCGATTTTCATACCTCGGAGCCTTTACTATATTCAGGGATTACAATTGGGTTTTCGGGGGAAATACATGCAGACATGTTAAATGGGTGTTGGGAGGGGTTCGATTTGATGCTATCAGGATCAAATTAGATTACTCGGCAGAGAGCGTAAATGTGTAAGGGATATTTAAATTTAATAGTGCTCAACAGGTACTAAATGTAGATAAGTTTCGTGCAATAGTTGGGTGCTCTATAGCGAAGAGGTCGGGAACATTTAACTAGCACTGGGCGTGATAGTCGATACCACTATCGAGAGGTATTAAAAGACTAAGTTCCGTATTGTGTTCCTTCTTTGAGCGTCTTGCAATCTGACTAAAATGGGTATTGGTCCAGAGCGGGTATTGGACTGTTTTAATTCTGAAACCTTTTCTTGTCGGGCACACATGACTGACTTTGGTTTATTGAAAAGGTAGAAATATGTATTTAAGTACAAGTTCATAGCGAGGCAACTATATCAAGTTCCCATTAACGTGTAGTTTCGTGATTCTAAATCTGATTCAAAATACGAGCAACACACAAGGTGATGAGGAGATGGTTAATGAATCGATAAAAAAGTCGCTGATGTATACAGTCGGAACAATTCTATAAAACATGTGCATATCTACGTGTTTTGCATTGCTGATAAGGTATTTTTTCCGAGGTAAGCCATTCACCTTGTTGTTAGATTGCCTAACAATATAGATACACCACGGGCAAATTTTTTTTTTTAAGTTAGTTATTAGAGTTAGAATTATCAATGGTTCGTAACGTTGAGAGAACCTTCTATCTACTCTATGATCAACATTTTCTTCTTTCTTCCGATCGGGATATTTTCCTATCGGAATGATTTTCACAACCACTTGAAGAACGTTGTCATTGATACGGCCACAAAGATACTTGATCCCAGCCGCAAGAAAAGTCGGAACGGCTGGTTTCACCATGAATGTAAGCTAGCAATGGAACGGAAGAATGCTGCATACCGAGTAATGTTGCATTCTCAAAGAACGCGGGCACGCGCAGAGACTTATCACAAACTCCGTCGAGCGGAGAAGCGACTTTACAGAAGGAAAAAAGAAGCCTGCGAGAACCAACAGGTCTGTGAACTAGAAAAGTACAGGACGCAACCGCAGCACGCGCGGTAGTTTTACCAATAAGGCAGCAGGATTAAGCCTTATACACTTCCATGCTCATCCTGCCGAGACAAAGAACGGAATTTGGTTTCCGACAGAATTGAAGTGATGGGTTCAGTATTTTGATGAAGTGCTCAACAACCAAAATATCAGCGAGTTGGAGGTCCCGCCAACTGAAGACGACGAACAAATGCTGCCACCACCAAGCATAGAAGAAACAGTCCGTGCAATTCATAGGCTTAAAACCCATAAGCCGCTAGGAGCCGATGGAATTACAGCCGAATTGGTTAAATATGGAGGCGACTAATTACACCAAGTGGTTCATCAACTGATGCTCAAAATATGGGACAAATCGAAAAAGCGAATCAATGCCTGACGACTAGCAACGAGGCATTATCTGTCTCATACATAAAAAGGGAGAAATCACACAGTGTAGCAATTATAGAGGTATCACGTTGCTGAGTACCATCTATAACATATTCTCCGCTATCTTGCTAAGTCGGATAGCCCCATATGCTCACAACATCATTGGCCCATACCAAAGAGGCTTCACTCCAGGCAAATCAGCAACGGATCAGATATTCTCTTTCTGCGGCAGGCGATGTAAAAACTGTTGGAATATTTACAACAGTTGCACCATCTTTTCATCGACTTTAAAGCCGCCTATGACAGCATAGCCAGGTTAAAACTATACACGGTCATGAGAGAATTCGGTATCCCAACGAAATTAATAAGTCTGACCTGACTGACTTTAACCTTGACCAATGCGTGAGGCCAGATAAAAGCAGCAGAATCACTCTCCCCACCCATTCAACATCAACAACGGTCTACGACAAGGGGATGCCCTATCATGGGTCCTCTTTAATCTGGCCCTGGAGAAAGTGATTCGCAAAACCGATGTAAATACGAGAGGCACCATTCTCTTCAACTGCACCCAACTTCTGGCCTACACTGACGATATCGATATCATGGGAAGAACAACCCGAGATGTACAGTCTACTTTCATCCAGATCGAGCAGGCGGCGCGAGATCTTGGGCTACAAAATAATGGAAGCAAGACGAAGTACATGGTGGCAACGTCAGCGCCAAAATTAAAAGAACAATATCGAATCGCACTGGTGAAGCAAAAACAATAAAGATAGAAGACTACAACTTTGAGACCATTGAAAATTTATCCTATCTAGGCCAAAAATCACAACCGATAACAGCGATGACGATGAAATCCGCACACGGTTGTTGTCAGTCAACAGAGCCTATTTCAGTTTACAAAAACTGTTTCGCTCGAAACGTGTCACCATAGGGTCAAGGCTCTTGCTGTACAAGACTATGATCTTGCCAGTCCTTACGTATTCCTCGGACACTTGGGTTCTCGAACTCTTGGTCGCGTTCGAGAGAAGAATGCAGTGCACTTTCACGGCAGCTGATGAAGGTGGTTATCATACGGATAATATTTCAGTATTTATCATTATCTTCTGTGATTTGACTAAAATTGTTTGTGCGTATAACACATCTTATTTTGTGAGAAGATACGCTGCTGGATATTATCCCCTTTATTCCCTCCTTTAACAAGGTGCTCCCATCAATAAGTGGTCGACACTTCTCCGTTTGTAATCTTGAAAAGTGAATCTATCTCTCTGGTTTCGATATATGTAATATCATAATCATTCTGTAGTTATTGCAACATATAGTAGTTTATCTCCCTTTTGCACGTATATTGGGCAGTATAGCATACACTAGCTAACATCAATCATCTGGTATTATTTTACCAACCAAAGGTAAAAATCAATAAAATAGACTTTATAATGCCCTTTTGAGAAGGTAAGATAGATGGATAGCTTCAGCCTGGAAGCCATCCAGTAGTCCACCGCAGCGTGTCAGGGGGTAGGTGAGGATAGTGCAAGGGCTTTGTAGCCTTGTAGGTTACTCGTTGAAGCTATCACTACACTTGGCAGTTATATAGGGATATAGTGAGTACCCATCAGATGAGAAGAACAACAAATTTGATAACGAGCGGGTGTGGATCGGCAGCATCAAAAACGTCACGCGGGCAACAATTTCAGTACTCGGCAAAGTACTCTTTTTGATCATCGGACTGAAGACTCCGCTATGTTTCGGGACGAATTCTAAAGGGCGTACATAGAATTTTCAAAAATGAATCCTTTGCATAGACCAAGCATTGTTAGGCTCTATGCGTCTCCGGCAACTCTGGGAACTTCATCTTAAATCAATGATGAGATTGCGTTTTTGAGCCTGCGATAGACTAACCCAAATTAGCACTAGCATTGTTAGCAAATGGATGAGAAATAAAGTGCAGAGGGCTCACCGAACGGATGGTATATCCCCAGTGAAACACCCGTAATTGAAATCCTCGATACACTAAAGAAGAAATTTTCTATCGTATGCAGTCCAAAATTATAAAGGAAAGTCAATATGACACTTAATAGCATAGATCCTTGTTATACGTTGGATTGTGAGGGGGATTACCTACCTTGACCCTAAAAAGGACACGGTGTAGGAACCTATAGATACAAGACCCATTACTTGCTTTCTAACCTTCAACCCTTAAATTCAATTATTTCTGGAAGGATCAAAGCGCGAGACGTACAATGTCCAAGGAACAAAAGTCGGCAAAAAATAACTCATTTTCGATTCGTTTTCGCTGTTCTCTCACTTCAATATTCATTCAGTCCACAAAAATGGACGAAGCTCGATCTTTACCAGGTAGGGCTGTCCGACTCTAATTGCTTTATACTTAATGATAGTGTTAGACGAAACTGACATTTGCCGAGATTGTGAGAAGTCGGAAAATAAAATCATTTATTCAGATGACTAGAAGGTCGCCAGTAGAGCATCTGCGTTTTTAACTAATTCAGCCCAAACATTTTCTGAAGGATTGCCGCTATCGGCGGTGTACTTAATAGTGATGTCATTATATTAAGTTGCAGAATTTCCAATTATCTGCCTCATATTCAGTGACTACTATCATCTGAAACTTCACTCGACATAGAGCAAACAATGCAATCGGGTCCGGATAGCTGAGTGGTTAGAGCACGGTCTTGAATGAAGTACTCTAACACACTTCAAGTCCCTGATAAGTGATAAGATTGTTATGCCAACGAGTATTAGACAATGCAGAGCTTATACAAAACTTATCAGGTGCTACCTGACCTCTGTCCTAGGAGCATCGTGATCAACTTTTTTTGCCCTGTTTATACAATTCATAATACGACATGAGTTTGAATTATATTCATAACAAAATGCGCTTAGTAAATTCAGGCCGAGACATCTATCTATCTAAGGTTTGTATAAGGATCCGAGGGAGTCCACAGTATAGTTGATAGCGGGCCGGACCAATTGGAAAGGAACTTTCTCCCTCTGTTGCTGGTCAGTGGGACCTCTGTTATCGGTGAGAGGTAATTTATAAGATAATATCTACTAACCACTTTGGTTACGCTTCTTCCAAGGGAAAGGTGAGGCTACGTCTAATGAGTTGCCTTTGCCATAAACTTGTGTGCAAGCTAGGAACGGCACGTCTATTCTTGGGACCAGCAATGGAAGAAGAAATTTTCGTTCCAATTGATCCAGTCCACCATCAAGTGAAAGAGGATTGGAACTCATTAAAGAAAACGTAAAATTCGAAGCACAAGTCGACAAATTCCATTGCTCGCAAACGATGCACACAGTGTTATTCCAGAAACGCCTACTACCTCGATGGCCTTTAATGGTGTTTGCCATTTATTAGAATGTTGGTGTGATGCTTGACAACAAACTTCAAATCATTCTTTATTATAAATACATCTTAGTTGAACTTCTGGATTGGCCCTTAGATTCTACTATCAACTCATGGGTGTCCATTCCGACTCTAGTTTTCCTGATCCTTTGGTTTTCTTTAAATAACGTAGAACTTTGATTGACGCATGCGTCTTCTTTGGACTTTGCATGATGGACCCTTAATAAAGGAACCGTACTGTTCCCACCTTTTTTTAATGACCTTCCTTCTATCCTCACCTACCCACCCTGCACTACTCGCTTAATTCATACACAACATCCTCAATGATTACGAACAACCTTTTTCTTTGTGGGTAAACTCTATCACTACTGAGGGCAGACCTAAGGGTGTTTTCTGCTTTTAGAGCTGTCTGAGATGCTGCAACGGTCGTCATCTCGTCGAGAATGATACCTATTGGCATGAACATATGCAATGCGAAGCCTATCTCTCCTTTGCCACAAACGAGGAACGCCGAAAGGGAGAGATCTACAAAAAGATGGCAAGAGCATTGGGAGTGCCCGGGAAAGGGTCGGTGGACACACAGCCTCATCCTTGCCATCAAGGGGTGGTTGGAGATATGGTACGGTGAGATTAATTATAATCTTACCCAGTTTCTCACGGCGCATGGAGGATATCGCCAGTACCTGGACTAGTTTAAATTGGATACTTCACACGATTGTCCAAACTGCAATGGTGTCTCAGAGGACCCAGAGCGCATATTCTTCCACTGAGGTTTGTGGTAAAAAACAAGGACCCAGATGACAGTAACATCAGATGAATGCACTGATGAGATATAGTGTGAAGATAACGATTAGCTGGGTTTTCTGACTGCACCACAATGCACAAGTTTCGTCTAATAAGTATTAGAACCATATCTGCTCTCAATCTCGTCGACGTTTTGAAATATGAAGATCTGAGTTCCGGGAGTTTTATAGAGTCCGTTTATATTTATGACGAGAATCCATTCCTGAAAGTTCAACGCATGTTTATCGTAATTTGATCTGGTCCCCAACGGAAGTTTCAGATTGACAATAATGATGAGAAGAGTGAAAGTAGCCAGTAAGGGCGATCAGAATAATTTTATTCATTTTTGTTAAGTTTAAGGGGGAGGAAAGGGTTCCCCTTAATGGGAATGGAGGTTGCAAGATGTTTTGTACAGAGTGTCCCTTGTGGGATATTAAATGAAAGGGTTCCATTAGTACTTTTCGAAACTGGCCCCATATTTGATATCGCGTGAAAGGGCGCGTGAGTGAGGGCTCAAAATATGACCCCAAAAATGGTAACAGGTCTTGTTCCTATCCTATCCAATACACTGTTGTAAACAGCTATGTTTATTTCATTCTTGTAGTTTGAAAAAAATGAAGGAATGTTTTGGGTTTTTAGCCATGTACGAATAGCATCTAAGGGTAATAGAAAATTGGCTTCAAATGTGGAGGATGAGGGCAAATGAGCAAAAAAGAGAGAGAGAGGCAAAAAACATTCACTTTGGGAAAAAAAGTTGACCGCAGGTGCAAATCAGCAACATCGTCAAACCTTAATCAAATTATGAGAAATATGTGTCCATACACCTTGATAAAAGCCACACTAATAAGCGGAACACTCAAACCAAGAACCAACAGCTCCATCTTACTTCCAGAAGTTTTTGGTCGATGCCCCACAAAAAATCACCACTTCCTTTGAACTGTAAATTTTGGGTCTGCATGCACGTATATAAATTGATCGAAAATATGATTTACTTCATGCACAAAAGTATACATATGTACATATATAGTTCTTTGGACCCCCCATTCATATGAGCTCATTTTGTTGTGGTATTAACGAATTGGTATGTGACGATGATGTCATGCATGTTGTAAATTGCACGAAATTTCTAAAAAATGGAAAAATTTCATCCTCTATAACTTTGTTAATAATAGTTGGTTTTTCTCGACCAAATTGTGCCTTATATTTTTCCATATACCAATGCTAAATTTTGTACTTCTAGGATGAAATTAAGGCGTTTCCGGGTAAATTTCTAAAATATGGAAATATACTATTCTTAACTTTATTTGTGCAGATATCGAAACCGGATGTATTTTGAGTTGTACCACTGCGATTTTTTTTCGGAAATTCACAAAAAATAGAAAAGTTTCACCTTCTACAACTTTGTTAATAATAGTTGGATTCAAACCTCACCAAATTTGTGCCTTATGTTACTCCTTACATCAATGCCAAGTTTTGTATTTCTAGGATGGGGGGGCTGTCGCGGAAATGTCTAAAATATGACAATATGCTATTATTAACTTGGTGAAAAAAATTTACATCCTCTTATTATGTATGGGGAGCCCCTCTCAAACACAAAACAAAATGACGATATGTAATAGGATTCACAGACGACACCTTCTTACAAAATTTCATGACAATCAGTTTAGCCGTTTTCGAGTAAATCGTGTGTGACAGACAAAAAGATAGACATTGAATCGCTTTTAAAAAAGATTTTAATAAGGCATTTTAAATGGGGTTGGGGAGGATGGATTTTATTATTTTACTAGAATGTCAATTATTTTCGTTAATTATGACGTGAGCATCTTATTTGCATGGCTTGCAGCAAATTCGCGCGAAATTGAAAAGTGCTGTAACTTTAATACTAATAGCGGGATTGTCATGAAAGGCAGGCGTATGCGCGATGCTAAATTTGGTACTCCTAGGATGAACATAAGGAGGGTTCCTCAGTCAATTTATAAAAGTTGGTTATATTCTGTTAGTAAGTTTAGTTGAGCAGATATCGGAATGAAACATATTTTGAGGCCTAAATTATATATAAGCGCACCAGCCTTTTTTGGATTTTTGGTTTGGGTAGTTTCCGAAAGTGAGTCCTGCCTCACTTTAAGTGTGTAAATGTTGACTCTTTACTCGCCAACTTTCCAATTGACTCGAAAACTATCTAAATTTATGTCACTCTCTGCATGCGTGGCATTCCATAGTTCTCATATGTCCACCAAATTTCATTCGGATCGGTTTAGCTGTTTTGGAGAAAAGTGCGTGCGACAGACAAACAGATAGTGAACCGATTTAAATCAGGTTTTGTTTTACACAAAACATTAAAAATTTAACTTTCTAGCTGGTACTTTACTACTAAGCAAGTTGTAATTGGTTGTTCATTGTGACTCCTTTTAGTACATTGCTACTTCGCAATCGCAAAACACACCCTGTAGTCACCTCAAAACTTCACAGTTGAGATAAATACTGCTAATTAGAACCATAAGCACTTCATGGGGCTTTTTCTTGCCAAATTGATACCGGCAACGAATTAAGAGGGTCGTCAATGGTTTATGATTAAATGTTGTAAAGCGCGAATGACACATGATGGAAAAGCACGGTCTTGAGGAACGGAACGATGATGGTGAAAATTATGTGACTTTCTGGTTATTGGTGGGACATTGGTCAAGCACGGAGCCTTCCACAAGGTCAGTCGAGTGTCGACTGTCCGGCAACCTACATCTAATCAGATCAAGCACACAGAAAGAAAGTTATGTTTTGGATGTGTGAAACAAGAGAGGCGCTAACATCGGCCTCGAACGAGGTCATCATCCAAGGGTCGTTTGCCTACGCTTACGTATTGCCCTTGCAACTATCTTCGTGCCCACCAATATTCTTTGCGGAAGATATTAGCGAACCGTTGGCTGCTCTTCTCTCCGGCACACATGAGGTTATTAGTCACGTCACGAAGAGCTACTATAAGGTTGGGCTGCCTGCCGAAACTTGAAAGCGGATTGACGAGCAGAACTGAAATCTCGTATTGTCGCTGCGAATGGGGAGGAAAATTATGCACTTGAGCTTTGTTACCGCGGTAAATCTCAGGAAGGGCAACATAGCGTGCACCCCAACAAACGGAAATTTGTTAGTACGCTAATCAGGCAGCACCACGGAAGAACTTGCAGGCGATCGTAAGTCTATTGATGGCTCTCTTGTGGATGATTTATTTTTACATTAACGAACAAGTTACTTATTACCCTCAGAAGCAGAACCTTAATCTATATATGCTTAAAACTACTGAAAGAACAGAAGTTTAAGTGACGAATCTGTTGTGCATTATAATGGCAAAGTCTTGAATTGGGGAAATTGAAAATATATTTCATGCTCGGCGAAGGGCGCGTTAAAAATGTGGTGTATTATAAGACGCAGGACCACAAGTGATGTCGTTAGAGGCGGAGCCGTCTATCACACCGGGAATTTTGAAAAATGTGCACAAATGCAGGCAGCATCTACACTGCTGTAGGAAGGGGAATTTCAGATCGGATCAATCGAATGGGATACTCCACACGCAGACAATTTTTCTTAAAGAAGAGGGAGCGGGTGAATTTATATTGTACCTTTTCAAGGGTAAGACACTCATTGTAACGGAAGGGCGATTCGATCCCTGAGTAGCATTTGCGGGTACTTCCCACGATGGAGTTGGACAGAGTTATAGAGGGTTGGATGGAGTGAAAATCAGAGGAGAAACGAAGTATTAAGCCCGACAATTTCGCAGCCTTTGAGGTCTTTGGTGTAGTTCTGATATGAAAAGTACTTTCTGTAAAGAGAGTGAGAAAAGGAAATGGGTGCGAACACAGAATGGTACTTTCTCACGTTTAGCGCTAAACTGTTATCAGAGCACCAGCCAACCGCAGGGTTTAGATTTGATGTAAATGAGGCACAGTCCAAAGATAGATAGTGGAAAACAACTTAAAGTCGTCGGTATAGAGCAATCAAGGACAAGTAAGGAAGGACGGAAGTTCGTTGATAAAGAATAAAAATAAACAAGTCGGGAAACCGGAAGCTGAACGCTTCAGGTATGAAAGGTTTTGTGTATATATATTAAGACATTAGGATGTGCATTTGCCCTTGAAGTGTGTAGCACGTAATATATGCATATATTATATGAGAATATCTACTTTCGGGTGATATTGCCATTCTTAGTCTTGAATTTGTAAAGAAGCGATAAATGTATCCTATTATAATTTAGTAATAGTGTGATTTCCACCACATGGTAGGATCATGCTCTATTTTATAGCCTACATTACTGCAAAATTACGTGGTGCTAGAATGCACTTAAGAGGGTTAAGATTATAGCAATATACTATTATTAACTTTATTTGAAAGGATATCGGTCTAGAAAGTATTTAGGAGCCTAGGCACCATATAGTGGCAGTACCTTGATTTTTTTCATATTTTTCGGTTGGGTAGTTTCTGAGAATGGATCCGTTAAAAAAATGATCATTTCCCGCACTCCCGATCTTTGCAACAAACGTCAAAACTAAGGCTTCGGGAAGTACTAATCGGCACCTTTCATTTGATACCCCACGTGATTATATTTGATGAAAAAAATGTTCACTCTCCTTTTGCATGCATGGGGATGCCTTCCTAAATTCGAGGTGGAATGTTATAACTCACTGCATGCGTGAGCGTTTACGGTTCCCACCTTTTCACCAAATTTGGTGTCAATCGCTATAACCGTCTTCGAAAAAAATGCATGTGGCGAAGAAACAGACAGACAGACGGATAGACAAACAGTAAATTGATTTAAGTAAGGTTTCGCTTTACAAAAAACCTTAAAAAGGGCCCAGAATAGAGCGTTGTGGTACGCTGGAGGGGGTGGAGAAAGAAAAAAATGCGGCAGGATCGATGATATCGGAACCCTGAGAGAGGAGGGTTTGGATAGAGGTATTGGGGGGAGCCTCTTCCCGCAGTCCAGGAAAATGGTACCCTTCAAGGTTGTTGTTGAAAATTGTGGAGTGGAGAGATGGATTGACCAGTTTTAAGCAGAATAAGTTTTGAAAGATTGTCGACACTAGGGTCGACATTCATTGTTACTCCCATTTATTTTCAAGTGTAGGAAGTCGGAGATTTTTTCCAGTGGCTGCAAGGAAGGGATGATTGCTAAGACGGCGAAGAAGGGCATCCGTCCTGAGTGCGACAAGTGAAGGTGCATTTAAGTGCTCCCCACCGAAGATCTTAACTAAAATCACCTAATAATGGAACAAAAATTGCCTCGATATAAAGCATAGTAGTTTCCGTTCTGGATTTTCCTGTACCGACCACATTAACACGGTTTGGATCATTGCCGAACAGTGCATAGAAATTCAGCACCGCTTCACCTGCTCTCCATCGATTTCGAGAAAGCTTTCGAAAACGTGAGCATAGCGTAGGGGACATATGATCGCGATTAATGTTACTTGCAGCATCGAGGTAAAATATCAGAGGAATTTGAAGTCCAAAGTGGAGTCCACCAGAACTACATCTTCTCACTGATTCTTTTTCTTCTTATTATCGATGATGTTTTCGTTGATTTCTTGGCTACAGGATGTGGCCAGTGGATCTAAATGGTGTTCTATTGTATAAATCATTACACGCCTATACAGAAGATATTTATATCCTGAAACGATCGAAAGAGAGCACGAAGAAGGCCTTGGTTGGCTTAAAAATGAACGAAGAGGAGATGAAAGTCATGACACAAACTAGAAGGAAGATCCAATAAAAGAAAACAGTAATTGTAAGCGGTTACAACTTGAAATAAGTCGACAGTTTTGAATACTTAGGCAATCTCATAAAGGCCAACAATTAAATAGACGAAATCAACTGGCGAGTTATGCTAACCAACAGAATAGTTTACCTCGTACTGTCGATTCTAAAAAATAAAAATGTATACAGAAAAACAAAGTTCACAACATATATGAAACATATATGAAACTTTGCTGCCCTGGGTTTTATAGCCAGGATAAAACTGGTCATGAGAGAATTCGGTATCCTAACGAAATTGATAAGACCGACTAGGCTGACCCCGACCAATGTACGAGGACAGATAAAAGCAGCAGGATCACTTTCGAGACTAGCGCCAAAAACCGAAGAACGAATAACATCGAATCGCACTGCTCAAACGAAAACAATAGAAATAGGCGACTACGACTTTGAGTCCCCCTCTCTAGGTTTGAAACCGATAACAGCTTTGAAATCCACGCACGGTTGTTGGCTGCCAATAGAGTCTATTTCAGCTTACAAAAACTATTTCGCTCAAAACGTCTCACCATAGGCTCAAAGCTCTTACTGTACAAGACCATGATCTTGCTAGTTTTCATGTATTCCGCGAAGCCCTGGGTTCTTGCACAAAAAATTGTGAATTCAATGAATGATACAACGACCATCTTTCTATGGATAAAATCCGGCTCAAGTGATTGCAGTGGGCGGGTCACCTAATCCGTATGGATGGGGATGATCCAGCCCGGAAAGTGCATAAGGGTAGAAAAGAAGGCGAGGCAGACCCTGACTGAGATGGAGCGATGACATAGGTCATCATAGGCCAGATAACTTTTAGGGATATCGAACCCTCCCGACCTCGGTGTAAAATCTTCCTTACTAAGGCAGGCCTAGACCAGATACCGGTTGTTGCGCCATTGATGATGAAGTCAGTTTATTACTCCTTCTGATTGGATCAATTTCATTCGAAGTTGCAATTGTTAGTTTCCATCTAGCTATTCTGCTAGTGGAAAGTCCGCTGGAGGGATATGTTCCTGAGTGGTGCTTATAATTTTCGTGATTTTCCATTTTGCACGATAATGCGTCTGTCTACGCAAAAACTTGGGGATTTGGGTTGACCTGTTGCTTGTACCGGTAGCAACTCACTTTGACGATGTTAAATAATATAGCATATCTTCCTTCAAAACCTCATTCATTCTATGCTCCTGTACCGGGATGGCTAACGCTGTCATCCACCATATTTGGAAGCCATTCCACTAGCTGCCCCGTGCACTCTCTGCAAGATGTCTCCAACTCTTTCCGTCTGCGTATCTGTTATTCTATAAGTCTGCCAAATTGCCTAGAAATATACAAAAAAGAAATCAAAATTCAGAGCATATTGACATAAATTTAGTGGCGATGTTGGAACTATGAACCTATGCAGCGAATGGCGTTATACGTTGAATTTAAGAGGAGTCTCCGATACATTCAAAGTAGAGAACTCACTTTTTCCAAATATAGGAACGTGGGGTATCAAATGAAAGGAAAGAAGTTAAACTTTCTGGAGTGGGTTTAATTCTGTGCCTGAGTGGGAATTCATAATTAAAGAATCTAAAAATGTCTACCTAATAAAAAAAAGATATCTGAAACGCCGTGCTTCCGATTTGTTGGATAACTTCGCGGCCAATTTTATCTGCTTCTTGTAAAACTGAACGGGAAAAATGAATTATCAAATACGCTTTCACAAGTTGTAACTACGTATCGTTACACCAATGCAAACTATTATTAAGATGCTTTCAATTAGAGTTTCAGGTGATTCGATTTCTTCCAGATTCGGCTGGACAATAATTTTCTTTACATTGTCAAAGGAACGAAGCATTCAACAGGAGTGGCATAGGGGCCTTATTTTAGATAAATGTCGATTGAACGGTCCGAATGTGCAAAGTTCATACAAAAAAGAAAGCTTCTCCTTCAAAGCTGATGAATAACACTTTTTGTCAAATAAGTTCGCACTTCTAAACAATTCTTGGTAGTTTTGTTGGTTATCTAGTTTATTACTAACTGAAGCTGTGCCTAGTGTGGGCGGAATCACAATGCCATCGACGTAAATTTGCAGAAACCAGTCCAACCTTTGATATTTCCTGGAAAAATTGAAGCTTTTAATCCTCCCTCTTCACCCAAGGTCACCGTTTCATAATTTTGGCTGCCGTGGATTATCTTCAAAAGGTTGCTAACCTTCCATACTATATTTAGGCTGCCATCTGGGAAATTTATTCGTATTTACATGCTTTTGTTTAACATACAAGCAAATTTCGGTAATGTGCTCGATGTGTAAGAGAATTAACATGACTTAAATTAATTGAAGTTTCTGTAATGCTCCATTCTCTTTGAAAATGACGTATTCACGTCTCGTCGCTGATGAATGAATTGAAATTAACAAAAGGCATAATTACACGTAAAAGTAGAAACCATATTTATGCCTCTATTCAATAGCACAATTTACATTTACTGCAAAATCCATGTTGAAGTTATGTTTCCACTACTGGAATGGGGATATAAGTTGGAGACATGCGGATAGAGACCATATAAACACGAAGGTACACATAAAATCTTTGCTCTACTGAAATGGTGTACAATGTATCTTCGACACAGAGAGCTTTGTTGAAAGGACCCTTGAACTCAATTATATTGTATCGATGGAGCTTGACCTTTGACGGCGGTTCGAGAGAATATAGGCTAACACTTAGCTATGTAGAGTCTTGAGAAAAGTATCGTACGAATATGCATCCCCTCCCATAGTCATAAAATAAATCGAATCCTATCAAACTTCATAAATTTGATGTGCTGTGTATTGATGAATTTTTATTTTTCTCTTCTTATTGCAGATATAATGGAGCATTAGGAGTGATAATAAAACATTACCCCGCTGACAAAGCGATTAATCTCACTTCCATCCAGCCCATCGCTACTATACGCGTACGTTGCTATTCCTTAATTCTTGGGATCGAGGAATAGATCGTAAACGCAAGCAGACATGGAGCATTTTTCGAATAACGACAGCGGCGGAGGATACAACGAGTATATGGCGGATCAGATGGGTCCGCCTGGAGGAATGCCTGCTGCTCGTCCGAGAGTTATACCCGACGCCGAGGGAGAGGTTGACCCAAATATGTAAATATGCATAGGCGTCTTTTTGTTATATACCCGAAGAAATTGTTATTTAATTGTAACAAATATGATATTTATGCATATATCTTCTTAAGTAGACGTTATTGAAGATACCGGTTGTTAATGATTGTTCACGAAGAAAACTTGCCCTACTGAACTCTTATGTGTCATCTTCCTCGTAGCACCTTGGAATAGCTCGTTTGGGGTGCATTTTAAATAAACATAACGTAATGACATATACATACTTATATATATGGTAAATTTAAAACCATTCTCAATTGCTATGAAAGAGTGTGCATATTCTTTTTCGAGCAATCATTTTCATTTACGAATATTTTTTAAAACAGGGGTTCATTTAGTAAAGTAAAATTTCACCCAATGCTGTTGAGTACACGCCCAGCATTCATATAAGTGGATACGAAGCTTGTCTAATATCTCCGCTAGACTGAAGGGTATGCTCTTGGGGGATTGAGTCTACTACGAGGTCTGTCCACAGTGAAAATAACCAGATTTCATAGTCACAGCCATTTAGGGGAATCTCTCGATGATTCAGGTCTAATCGCCTTCTGTTAGTACACGGCTTTCCTCCTATCCTATACTAAAAACGAAAAAAAAATCCTAAAAGAAAAATTGGAAACCTTAAGCTAGGCGCGGTATAAAAGGTTTTGTGTTTCCCTACGTGAGGAATCATGAGTGCACGACAGTTCCACAAATAATTTGGTCTGGAAAGCACTGTATTGACAATTGTCAACCTCATATGTTTAACACTAGGAGTTCAATATGTGAAGAGGTTAACCTACAACAGATAAATACAAGTCGGAATACCGGAAGCTGGCACTTCGGGTATAAAAGTTTTGTGTTCATCTTATGTGAAAAATTTTCTATGCATATTTCTCCATTCGTATATGGCTAAAAGCCCAAAATATTCCTTCATATTTTTTTGAAACTACATTGATTGATTTGATTTGATTTATTTTCTAAATGGTAACAATAGTGACAACTAGACAATGATTACTTAATGCTAGCTTAAATAACGGCTAATAGATCTTAACGCTATCAAACGGGTGACTATAACATAGTTTGGCCAACCCGACCTTCTCTGTAATTTACTTTACTGTGTATATTGTTATTTATATACATTGATCTTGACAATTTTTAATAGAACTTGGCATTTTCAAACTGCGCCCGCACTAAGGGCGCGAGAAGGTATACATTTTACTTACTTAACCTAGTTAAAAATAACCTAACTTATTTTACTTAACCTAGCTTAACCTAACATAAATAATTCTTAACTACTATATATGATACAATGAGCACATTACAATTTTCTGTGCTTATCCTCTATCCACCCCTACCAGGCAAGGAGTTTCAAAAAGGGTTAGGATTTTCGGTCTGAGAGATGAACTCACGATTGGGCAGGGCCTTAAGAATGTGGCCAATGGGGAGGTTTTACCCTGTTGGTAGAGATGCCGAATTAATGGGTTGGGGTGGTCCTCCGTTCTTTCGAAGAACCTTTCCATTATTGTGAGAACGTGTTCTCGAAGTGGTTTGATTTTGGCTCGCCTATACACTTCGGCGTTTTTTCCGATCTTTTTGGTTTTCCAGTTGTAAGACAAGCCTGTGCAATGTCTAAGGATTTGGCGTTCGAATGACTCGCATTTTGCCATGGCTTGGTTGGAGCATGAGATCCAAGTTGGTGCACCGTAACAGATAACGGGTCTTATAAGGGCCTTATACAGGGTCAGTTTGGTTTTGGTGCTGAGACCTACTGTCTTGCGAAGAAGATAGTAGATGCTACTGACTGCACCGCGTGCCTTGCTGATAGCGAGCTGAAGGTGGGGTTTGAACTTGAGGAGTTCATGCAGGGTTACTCCCAAGTATTTGCCTCTAGAATCTAAATATCTAGATTTTCTCCTAAAAGTGCAGATTTGCGTTTTTCCCTCATTAATCTTGATTCCTCAACTACGGTAGTACCTGCAGAGATTTACAATGTGTTTCTCAACCGCTTTGGCTGCCCTGTTGGGGTGGAGGTTCGAAGCGAAGATAAGCGTGTCATCGGCGAATTGGATCAGTTCAACGCCGTCATCGGGGATCGGAACGCCCGCCGTGAAGATGTTATAGAAGGTTGGCCCAGAAATGAGTCCTTGGGGTACACGCGACGTTACCGGCAAGAGATCGGAGAATTCATTCCCCACGCTGACATAAAAGTGCCTATCTTCGAAAAAACTTAATGCAAGTCTAATTATCGGGATTGGGAATTCATTATCTATTAATTTGTATATAAGTCCGTTTACCCACACGGAGTCGAAGGCCTTTTCTAAATCTAACGCACATGCTACTGTGGGTTTGTTGATGACGTTAAGTCTTGAGACGACCATGTCGTGAAGGTTGCTCAGTGCGTGCTGGGTTCCGTGTTTGGCGCGGAATTCGAACTCAGGGATAATTTTGTTGAGGTTGAAGTGATGGACTAGCTTAATTGTCCATGGTTTCTCAAACAGTTTGCCAAGGTTGGATAATAGAGAAATGGGCCTGAAATTGCTTGGCTCGTTGGAGGTTCCTTTTTTCCGGATCGCAATAATTTTTGCGATCCACGTGGATGGAAAGTAGCCGTTATTAATACAGTTGTTGAAAACTGCTAATAAAAACTTCAGTGAGGCTCTGGGGAGGTTCTTTATGACAAAGTTTGGGATATCGTCAGGCCCGGCTGACCTTTTACCGTTGAGGTTTCTGGTTAAGTCGATGAGTTGGGGTAAACTCAGAAAATGTTGCGATTCCGATGGCTTGACTGAGGTGTTGGTTGTGGTGAATTTAGTTAGCTTCTTGGAGCTCTCAGAGACGAAGGCCTGACTTTCATGTGGAGCATGATATCGTGAGGAACTGAGTTATATTGTAACTCGTCGACTTTGATAAGCCTTGTGTTTCTGCTTGTAGCAGTATTAATGGCATCTTTGGCCAAGGTGATGGCTTCGTCGATCTCCATGTCTGATAGATTGCGGTCAGTTGCGAGTTTTTTCAAGTTCAGCCTTGGTGCAAGGTCTGCCTTGAATTTGTCCCAGTGTGGGCGAAGGACCTTACGGTGGTCATCACTCGCTTTCGCAGTTGGGACGACGAGGATAGTTTAAGTTGTACTGCGAAATGATCAGACATGCCTGGTAGAGTATTGCAAGATATCACTTGAAAGTTCAGGGAAGTTTCCTCAGATAGGAGGAAGTAGTCAATGGTTGATTGGCTACTGGGTCTTGTCGGAGTATCTGGCAAGACCAAATCGACATAGGCTGGCTAGTAAGGGTCTTGGATCCATTTAAGCAGGGTTTCCCCATTTCTGTTGACTGCCGTATCGCCCCAAGAGGTGTGCCTAGAGTTGAAGTCGCCACCGAAAATGAGGTACTTGTACTTTAAGTGGAGAATGCCCAAGAACTTAAGATCTTGTCCCAGTTGCTCAATTAGACAGTTGCATTTGATGTAGACGGAAACTACCAAAATCCATCTACCATCAGTAGCGGAAAAGGTAAGCAGGTTTCGTATAACGACTTCCTCAAATTCATAGTCTTTTCTGACTAAAAAGGCAGCGCCAGTGTTGTTGTCGTTCCGGATAATATTATACCCGGTGAATTGCACGTTATGCCTGCTATTGAGGTGAGTTTCTGAAACGCAGTATAAGTCTGCTTTCAGACGGTCGATCGACACTTGGGCAGTGGCACGTTGGGCGTGTGAGATCAGGGACGCGGAGTTAAAGGTGACGATATTTAACTCCATAGATTCATTATAAGTTTTATTGCAGCGAATTGCCGCTGCTCGTTGGTGGAGGCCGTCTCGAGGGATTGCACCAATTCGCGGAAGGCGTTTGGTGTGGGGATGGGAGCAGATTGTGCTGCCACTCTTGGTAAAGAGTTCCTGGCAGCTTGCGCGTACGATACGCTGGGTCTGGCCAAGCTTTGTGACAGTTATGTCACTGCGTGCTTGGCTCGGGAGCTTTCATTAGCTCTTCTTTGCTTGGCAGCTTCCTTCCTGGCTACCATTTTTTTATAAGCTGGGCACCCGCGATAACTCGTTGGGTGGCCTGCTTGACCGCAGTTGCAGCAGAGTACTCCTTCGGCTGCAGTCCTCATGCATTCCCCACGAGGGTGCGCTTTCGAGCACTTGACACATCTGTGTACAATAGTACAGTTTTGGGCAATGTATCTAAAGATTTGGCAGTTGTAACACTACACTTCTTCGAAGCTCATGACTTACTGTCGGGAGATCTGTTGATGAAGGATGTATTTAACCTTCATTACTTCGGTAAGCTCTTGAGAGGGCTCGAACGTGGCAATAAATAGTCCCGATTGAGATTTCATCGGGAGGGTAGGGACTTCTCTATGCAGAGCTTTGTCTCTGCGGGTAACCAAGTTCGCCACCGTGTTGAGTTTGAACTCGGGGTGGCCGATTTGCAGTTTCTGCAGGATGTCCGTGGGGTCCGTTTCCCTGTGGAGCCCTCGGATAATTAGGGACCGATTTCGCAAAGAAGGGGGGGTCCTAGTTGTGGCGTTAAGCCCTTGCTCTTTCATGAGCGTGAAGACCTGGGCGTGTTCTTCCGCCGTCTCCGTAAAAATGAGGGTTCTATCCGTCCTCGTGTTTTTTAGGGATGCTTTCAATCCCTTGACTTTGATCAATCGGAGGAAATGGGGCACATTTAAATTGTAGCCGGTAATGGCTGGAATTTTAACCTTTTTAGTTTTCAAGGACGGCGAAGTATTTGCGGATGGCTGTGGTGGCTGTGGTGGGCGGTCACAATTTTTGCACTAACCTTGCTTTTTTTATAACTCTTCCGGCTCCGGACGAAGTTGAAGGGGTCTTCGTCGATGATGACCTCAGGGAAGGCTGCAGGGGATCCCACGATGTCCATTGCGAAAGTTTCCTGCTGCTCCTGTTGTTGTTGTTGATGTGGTTGCTGTTGTTTATGTTGTTCTTGATGCTGTTCTTGCTGTTGTTGTTGTTGCTGCTGGTGTCTCCGTTGCTGTTGTACTGCTGCCGGCCCAGAGCGGACCGTCTCCGCCAGCGACGCCAACTTCTGTTGCAGTTGCTTGATGAGCAGCTGCTGGCACTCTAGCTGGTGTGCCATGGCCTCTTTTTCGCTCTTCAGGTCTGCAATTTCCCCTTGCAGACCCAAAGTTACTCCGTCCTCGGGGCCCGCGCTCCCCTCCTCCTCGGAGGACATTTCGCCTGGGAGTATCACCTTACTCCTCTTGGCGGACATCTTGTCCCCAAGCCCGTCCTGCGTGGCTGTTGCACTTCCTTTGGTATTTTATTGAAACGATAAAATGACACTCGTAATATTTGAATTAGGCGTTCCCCCAAAACTCCAGGCACATATACATATAAATACATGCATATATCTCTCCAGAGTAATTGATTTTGATATATAAATGATTAAAAAACTAAAACGAAATGTTTCCCGGCGACCTCCCATTCACGCGAGCTCACTTTGTTGTGGTATTTACGAATTGATATGTTGTGATGACATCATACACGGTTTAGAATGCACGAAATTCACACAAAATGGAAAAGTTTCACGTTTTATAACTTTTTTAATAATAGTTGGATTCCCTTCTAAAATTATGCCTTATGTTATCTCTTATGCAAGTACTAAATTTCGTACTTCTAGCATGAACTAAGAGCGTTGCCGTATTTGTGCAGATTTCATTTGGGTACACCACTGGGATTTTTTTTTCAGAGTTTTCAGTTACACTTTTTGAAGGTCATGTTTTGAGCCCTCACTCCCCTACGTTTTTATCCGATATCACATATGGGGCCAGTTGAACTAATTGAGCGTCCGTATTCTGTGAAAAAAAAAATGTTGCACCCTCCCTTCACATGCATGGGGAGCGCCCCTTAAACTGATCACAAAGTGGCGCCACTTGTTGTATGTGAAGGAAAGAACAGGCTATATGCTCTCACCAATTTGTGACAATCCGTCCAGCCGTTTCCGAATAAATCGGGTGTGACAGACAGACAGAGAGACAGGCAAACGGATCGACAGCCATCGGTTCGATTCTAATAAGGACTTGGTTCACACAAAACCTTAGAAAGGGTTTTTTTTAATATTTCACTCGAATGTCAATTATGTTCGTTCATTATGACGTCAGCAGCTAATTTGCATGGTTTAAGAAGCAGTAAATTCCTGCGAAATTGATGAGTTTCAGTTTCTATGACTTTGACACGAATAGACGGATTTACGCGAAACTTGGCACGCTTATGCGCGATGGTGTTCTCTGTGTTGGTGCACGTGAATTGGAATTTCAAGCTCCCCATACATGCAAAAAAGTTTTTCTGCAGATATAGTCACATGGGGTATCAAATGAAAGGTCTCGATTAGTACTTTAGTAATAGTAGTTTTAACATGAAATGTAATGTAAGGAGTGCGCTAATAAGGAGCCAGTGCATATGCATATTTATTAAAATGAGACAGGACTAATTTCCGGAATTACCCAACCAAAGGGTTGTTCCCTTATATGAAATCTAGGCCACAAATATATTATGCCCCATTACGATATCTGTTAAAATAATTGTGGTTAAAGTTGGTAATAACTTTTAAAAATTGACTGCCAAGTTTCATCAAAATCCGGGCTGCATCATAGCCCGGGAAGCGCAATGCTGACCACATTGCCTCCTACAGACACTATAGTTTCTGTCACGGTCTTGAATCAAGTGCTCTAACATACTTCAAGGTCCTGATCCAATAGGATTATTGCTCCAACGATTCTTATTATTATTATAACCTTGGAAAATAAGATGCTGACTTCATAATTAACTAGAATAATTGACATTGACAATATTAAAATTTCATTCATGAAGAATCCACTTCTCCTCAGCCCTTTTCAAGATTTTATGTTGAACAAAATGCATAATTTTGGAAAGCTGGAAAGTGGAAATCAAACTATTATTAACAAAAGTTATGAAAGGTCAAAATTGTGAATTTCACATGAATTTATCGCACTTTGGGACGTGTCATTATAAAAAGGGAACTCATATCAACTTCAAAGTTGGAGTTTGGAAATACATGTGTATGTACATCTAGGAATATTTTGAATTGGAGGTATATGCGAATGGGAGAACGTGTTTAGGAAATTTCTTACACAAGACGAACACTAAACCTTTATATAAATTAAATTTGTGTTAACTTTATCATAGATTTTTTATCACATGTTCACTTATTATTTACATTCTTTCACTTTGAGTATCTCTTTCAAGTTTCTACTTTAGATAATTGGAAAATATGAGAAAATAAACAAAAAAACAAAAGCAAACACCTTTTTAGGCTTAATTATGTTCTGAACTTAAAGCAGATTATTTGGCTAAGTTCAATGTATGAACAAAAAAGATCACAACTGAAGGATAACTTCAAAATAATAGCGAACACAAAGCGAGTTCGTTGCAATATTCTTACAAATACTTAGATTTGTCATTTAGAACACATTTCCGTTTTTACTTAATAACTTTTACATAGATATTTGCAACATTTCGAACCCTGTTGAAATTGTTTTCAGCTGTTTGTATTGTAACAGCTGTCGTTCTCAAAACCTATCCAATCGGAAAATCTAAAAAAAAATCACAGTAGTGCATCTCTACGAAATCTAGGCCTCAAGATAATTCCGGTTCCGATATATGCATAAATAAAGCTAATAATGGTATATCAGCATATTTTCGAAATTTGGCCCCCTTTAAGTTCATGCACACGATATAAAACACAATTTGGTCAAGTTTTAAGGAATTCCGACTATTGTTAACAAAGTTGTAGAGGGTGAAACGTTGCTATTTGCTCTGAATTTCGTGCATTCTACAATGTGTAGAAACAAGGAATAAGTTCATAGCCAGGAGCTTTATTAGAAGGAACATTTGTTTTAATTCCTGTCCGCAGCTTGTTTGGTTTTACACGGCGTATTGGGTAATGGTCCACTTTTCTGACTGGGGTCGCTTGTAGACGCTTGTGTATCTAGAAGCTGAAAGGCACTTTCTAGATGCTTCGCGAAGAACATATTAAGGTTTTTTTATATGAAATCACTTATGCGGATTAAGTGACCCGCTCCCCCCGCCGCAACCTATTGAGCCGCGAGTATCGTTCGTAGATTTCGTCGTTATAACGCGTTTGTTGTTCACAATTTTTCTCGCTAAGAACCCAAGTCTCCGAGGAATATATGAGGATTGCCAAGATCATTGCCTTGTATAGTAAGGGCTTTGACCTTATGGTGAGATGCTTCGCGTGGAACAATTTTTTTAAGCCGAAATAGGCTCTGTTGGCTTCCAACAACCGTGTGCGGATTTCTTGCCGTAGTTGTAATCGATTGTGACTGATTCTCACTGCTTTTCTGTTTTTGATTTTTAGAGCTCACCTTGCTACCATATAATTCACCTCTCCTCCATTAATGTGCAGTTCAATATCTCCCACCAATCGTTTTTCTTCTCATGATGTCGATATCGTTAGCATAGGCTGATATTTGGGTTGAATTGTAAAGGATGATGCCTTTTGCAATCACATCTGCATCGCGGATCACTTTTTTCATGGCCAGGTTAAAGAGGACGCATTACAGGGAATCCTCTTGTCTTAGATCGTTCTTGATATTGAATGGTCTCAAGGGTGATTCTGCTGCTTCCATCTAGCCTCGTACATGTGAATACTTTGAATTCGAAGTATATGCGAATGGGAAAACGTGAATACGAAATTGTTCACAGAAAATAAACACAAAATTTGTATACTCGAAGCATCCAGCTTCCGGTATTCCGATTTGTTAAAAACCTATCACCATCTGATATAGAAAGATAAGGCAAAATGCTGGGAAACTTATTATTGATTCAGTAAGGATACCAATACGTTAACAGTTACTGAAACAATTCTATTTGAAGGGGGTTTCCTATGCGGTTTGCAGAAATCGATTTTTGAAGTTTTCTTTTGTGGAACAAAACCTTGTTAAAATTGGTTCAATTTCTGTCCGTCCGAATTGACATGAAATTCGATGGGAAGGTGGGAATTGTAAACGGCCACACATACAGTCAGTAACATCTATGCAAAAGGGGGTTGTGCATTATTTTTACCGAATATAGTCATGTTTGACATCAAATGAAAGGCCTCGATTTTAAGAAGCCAGTCTTAGTTTTGACATTTGTGGGAAACGTGGGAAGTTTGATGGGTCGAGAGATGATTTCTTTAATGGACGCATTCTCAGGTACTACCAAACCGAAAAATCTGAAGAAAAAAAACATGAAGCTGCGTCTATACGGTATCTAGGCATACATACTTTCCATATCGATATCTACTTAAGGGGTTCCCCTGTGCCGGATCCGCGGAATCGATTTGTAGAATATATGGGTAAAGTGATTTTTTAATATTCGGAGTCGTTCGGAAATTATAGTGTTAAACACGTTATAAGTCACATGCCAGATTTATGTCGATCGTGGTTAAGATTCTATGGCTAAAAATCGCATTCTACTTTTTAAATGCGTTTTTCTCGAAACTGCATTTTGAAAATCGGCTGCCACCATAGCCCAAAATCTATCAAACGAAATTCTTTGAAATTTTCAGGACTTATTCAGAACATATTTCAACGGTCCGCAAACTAGGATAATTGCGATTCATTCAGTATGCATAAAAAACACAAAAATTCACAAAAAAGTTTAACATGGCGCCAAAAATTTAGCTTGTAATATTTTTTAATAATCCTAGTTTGCCGACTGTAGTTAAATCTTGATCTTAAAATGCCGCTTACTTTTTTCCTTTAAGATGATCGTAGCCCCCCCTCGCGTGGTAGCAGAAAAACACCTTTTTTTGGAGATGGGTGTACAAATTGCTCTGTATTTCAATAACGAACTATGCGATCGGGCTGGAAAAATTACTATGCACGTTTAAGATATTAATAAATCTATGGTGAAAAATTCCTGCTTGTATCTTTATCCAGTTCTCCACAAAAAATTTCTAAAGAAAGCTAAAAAGACGGCCTTCACACGGGATGACCCCCTTAAATTAAGTTAGTAATAGTAGAATACTATCTTTCTGGGAAATTGACTGTAACACCCTCCTTCTGTTTATCCTAGAGTCATAAAAATGGATGTAATGCATACTAAAGTGAGTAGTTTGACATCCTAAATATTCATATATATTACGGGCTACATACAAATGGGGTAGTTTTGTATTTAAATATACTAACATAAGAAGCAAATAAAACCTTTCATATCTTTGGCGGCGAACCCGTTTCTGGCTGTTTTTTTAGATGTATTTTAAGATTAGAAATTCGAACTTTTCCGATAGAAATTCAAAATTTTTACCAAGTTACAGCAAATAGAAGAGCACAGACAAACTGAGTTGCAATATACATATACTATGCATTTGAAAAAATATGCGATAAGGTGTAATTCTTGCCTTTTTAAAATGAAGGCAATAATTGTGTCTTATGTAGGTTTGAAATATACAAAGGAGTATTTAACTATGGCATATATATATAAATAGAAACATCCAAACTCCTTATAACGACATCACCATGGAAACTTCCTGTTCCTTGGTTTTTATTTCATTTTATTTTCCAGTTTTGCATATCGGGACTAAAAATGGACCTACAATGTTTCCTACATTATCTTCAGAATGTGAAGGTTCATGTGATTGGTCTGTAATCTCTCGAACCAGCTTTTAGTTAATTTTTCATTTTCATTTTCCTCTGATTCTCGTCCATGTTTTCCATTAACCATTTGTGACATTCGGTTCCCCGTACATCTCCAAGATTTTCAGTTATAAATATAGAATTCGAACGCTAGAGTAAATCACTTATTACTTACTGTTCATTAAGGGCATTGGCGTTCCTTTCAGATGGGATAACGCGGTGTATAATCGTACATCTTCGGTTTACTTGGAGTATCTTCCTAGATGAATACTTCCGAAAACTGCAAACCCATAAACACAATACTTTTGCATGGTGGGTTTCGGCTACTAATTTTGGATTAAATCAATTTTATCGCATTCTCTGCGTAAAGAGAATTGTAATTAAAGCGGTGGAGGGTGGTAATAAATAATAAGACGGGTAAAATTGGGGAAGTAACAATGTTCCGGTTCTCATTTTCCAAAACAATTAGTCACGGAGAATACGACATTTTCGTGGTTATTTCCGTTTAATTAAAACTTAAATTGTGTAAAGTCTTTAATTCGAAAGGTAATTATGAAGTTGTCATCATTTTCTTCGGGTATGTGTTTTCCAACTAAACCATAATACTAACTTTCAATCCTCTTTCTTATTTGAATATTCTTAGGTACCCCCAACCAAAGGAAGCAACGCATAAAATCCGTGGAAAATCGGATATCATTGAAATGTTTTGCGGGACTGTCGACCAGGAATTGTTGCCCGTCAAGAGCTTCTACTTCTGCTTTTATTCGGCCTTCGGATCGCTTTTTCCATTGATGGGCGTCTACTTCAAGCAAATGGGTATGAACCCAGGACAATGTGGTCTCTTAATTGGTACGAGACCATTCGTGGAATTTCTTTCCGCTCCATTTTGGGGCTCTTACGCTGACAGGTATGACGACGGAGTGACAAGAGGATTTCATTATCCTTGTTCTCATAAAAAAATCAAGAACGTCTTAAACGCTCGACGATGACTTGAATGGGGCATGAGATGTTGGGATGCGTTAAGCATCACTTGAATATTATGCTTGCTGCTTTTTGTGCGTATAAAAAGGGGATAAATGATTTTCTCTCCTGACTTTCTTTTTGTAGATGGAAAAATGGCAAGAAGCTGTTGCTCGCTTCACTGGCTTCGTGGGTAATTTTTACTTTACCTTTGGGATTCATCCGCCCCGAGGCGACAATGTGCATAGAACGACAAAATTCTACATATTTATTGAAATATCCATCATTCCCCAAGGTGTTAAAGCGGTCTGTGGAACATGTCAACCATTTGGATCACATCAATATTACGCATGACCCGGACTATTTGGCTCACCACTCGCGGTAAGTACAATTTAATGATTCGCTAGATTTTATCTATTTCATCCAAAGGAGCTTTGTGTTTAAGGGATTCTTATCTGAAGAATCTTTGGCCAATTTTCCCCGGTCCTACATCCGATTGGATCCTTGTGTAAACTTTTTAAGTTGTTTACCTTCATTAATTTTCCTTTTTGATTGTATATTCATCTGGTTTATTTGTCCTTGAAGAATAATTCCTTCTTTTCCATTATCTCCAATTTCAATATTTGAATATCTGGCATGGACGTGAAACGTGAGCGTGAAGTTGAGAACTTTTCGAATAATTGTCTTCAGTGGGCGGTTAGATTATTTTTAATTTCTTATCGAAAATAATATTGCTTTCATTAGTGATTCGCATTTTTGTTGTTTAGTTTTTCATTTTACGATTTAAAAATGAAAGATTGGTTTTTAAATTGAAGGGACACAATTGTTTTTTATTCTGTATCTTATCGAAGAAGGCTTTCCAAAATGATTGCCTCTGCCCTGTAGTTTAAGAAACAATCTCTAACTTGAGGGACATTATACTTTGTCTATAGCTTAGCAGAACGTGCGAGTAGTTGGAGGTGGATTACGCACGCTCTTTTTGGGCATCACAACCGATGTCTACAGTCTCACTTGACCACCCGTTCGTGGAAAAATTAAAAGCCGGGTTATTCTGGAACCTTCTTGGCCTTCGGCTTATCAGTTCTCTCCCTCGCCCCTGCCTAACATATTTCATGTAGTGTTAAGCCTTGGAGTTCTCGTAGTTAAGATATGTTTTCTTCTAAGATATTCGCTCCCTTCATTATTATCATGGTGTCTAAAGCTTAAAGTTGCGAACGAAGTTTTAACAATTACCAGTCGAAATTTCTTTGCTATCGAGTGGGTTGACGAGATGGAATCGCTAGAAGACCGCAGTCAATTGGGTGCAGGGAACCAATATTCTCAATACGGACCACATCAATGATCACAGCGTGTTATGCCACTTACCCAAAGTAATGACTTACCTCCTTTACCGCGAGGTAGCATTCATTGGTCACCACTCCAAACCGTAGAAGGCGACACGCCGTTTGTTGAAGAACTTCAGTAGGGCAATGTCACCGCAACCAGGTTTACTGTTCGGAGTTGATCGTTAACTGAAATCATTATTATTCGAAATTCTTAAATCTTCCAGTTTTCGGCAGGAGTCGGTTGTAGCAGTATACGGAGTACAAAGATCGGATCAAGCAGCCGGTCTGCTATTGAATCTAAATAAACACTAACGACTGACCTAAATGAAATAGACACTATCGCCGTCAGCAACAGCGACCTGCCGACAAACGAACAATTTGAGTCTTTTGCACTATTGATTTCAGCCAACGATGAACTGCGAGCATCGAAGGTGATGGAACTCTGAATAGAAATCGAACTGGAACTAGAACTGGATAGAACTAGAACTCGAAAATAGCATGCTTTGAGAAATACGATGCCATCCAGGAGTTACGCACAAGACGGAAAAATATTGTCTTAGGAAATACAACGATAATGGGAAAAGGTTTTTATATTTTCATAATTTATCGGCGGCGATTTATTATTCGATCACAAAATTGTTTGGATTTGAATTAATCATCTTGCCGTGAAACGCATTTATGCGCAAAGTGGACTCCTACCTCAGGCAGGCCACCGGAAAAAAACACTCCCCTTTGGCATCTAAGACACTAATCCGGAACCATTTCACACAATACTTCAGGCCAGGCCTGTTTAGTGTAGAAACACACACCCTGTGGTTCAAGCAGCCTTAGCTACCCTATCATCTCTCCAATGCATCGCCCTCTTTTTACCTTGAAAATGCATTCAGTGTAACATGCCATGTGTCTTAGATTGGCCTCAATTATGCTAACCGGAGGAACTTAGCTCCTTTCCGGCGGCAGACGATGGGACTCCCATATTTCTGCAGAATAAACAGCTGTGGTAGGCAACATACAACACATGCTTTCGGGCTACAGTGATTTCCCGATTGTAGGCAGGTAAGATTGAACATATCTGCCTCCGCTGAGCAGCGGAGTATACACAAGAAAACTATCTAACCACCATCGACACACCGACACGACAATACATTAACTACATGGGTTACGGGACAGTTAGCTACCCGCCCCTACCCCAAAGATACACAATAACATTCCGTGCCCCTTCGCTACTGGGTTTGCGCCTCCTGAATACAGTCTCCTTGGGGAATACTCAACCTCACCCGTTTTTTTTCAACCAAGTTTCTGAGGAGATGGGCGGTCCATTCAACCCTCCAGTCTCTTTGTTGTTATGTGGTGAGGTTGCGAGCATGCTCTTCAGAATCACCGGCTTGATTATTTCCCTTTTTTTTCTGAGGTATATAGTTCTCTGCCCTTGGGCATTGAGAGTGATCGGAGTAACTCCTGCTACATTACTATTATTACTGCACATCACACAACCTCGCAGAATTGAAGACGTTTATTATATCTAGTGTCACATGGGGCACCACTCATCGACAATGGCGACTGTGTACCTTAGTCAGTCCCACCGCTTGGACTGCTTCCTCAATCATATCAATAGTGGATGGCCCAGCTCTAAAACCGTATTGTTTTGGTAAGAAGTGTCCCCATCGCGTACGGTGTTAGTCAATCATGGCTCAATGAATTTCTCAAGCATTTTTCCCGCTGTGCCCAACATACTGAAAAGACCTTCGCCTTTGCTTATCAGCACAAGCCTAACAGACTTCCAACGCCAGGGAAAAACACCCTTTGTCAAACGCGCGTTGCACGCGCTAAGTAGTAAATTCGGTTTATACCTAAATACAGGCTTTAGCACTAGAAGTACTGTCAGTCCCGGTCCTTCATCGACAGAACGCCCGTTCCAGTTCCTTTACAGTAAAGAGCAAATGCTTCTCGTACTTCCCCATCAGTTCGCATCGGTTGGTCAGGAAAAGTATTTGCACGATTTCCATTCCAATTGCTTCCATATCTTAGCCCACTCTCTTCAGACAACATTTTCGAGGAAATGCTGAGGAGCGCTGATAGGTGGAGTCGTGTTGCCTATTACGTTCGGGTTCTTCTCATTGCAAAGAAGATAGAGCTCGACCGGTGGAGGAGCCTGATGGCAGAGGATTCCTTGAAATGAGAGTTGCCTTCTTCCTCTCCGCTTCCGTTGGTGAAAGGAATTCCCTGATGTGAAGACTCCGCAATGTGGAAGAGTTCGGGAACTAGACCGAAGTAATATGACAAACGGTTCCAGGCTAGCTCCGACGACGTACCGTTGCGGGAGGCCAACACTTTAAATGCATTCACCTACCCCACCCTACAAAAAAAATAATTTAGTCCTAATGTATCCCTGTCATTGCCACTGTCTTGTTCCCGCCAGCAGCTCCTTTTTTTTTGCCTGCTGATTTTCTAGCAGAGTTTTTTTTGTTTTTGTGCGTTTCTTCATATCTACCTTGCCCTCTTGGCCACTGTATAATCCGCCGAAGTGTGAGGCAGCTGCTTCATAGACCCTTCTTGAGAGAGCTTCTGCAAGTATGCCAGCGTCGATTTTCTTGGTGTTTTACCTGACACGTATTTGCTGGGTGACATTGTGAGAAACCGTTTGTCGCTTCGAAAGAAATATTCTGATGTTCGGTGGCCGTAAAATCTTTCAACATCCCTCATTGTTGCACCGCTGACAATAAGGACTCCATAGCAAAGGTCATATGACGAATAGCCTCCCTAAACAGGGCGGCAGAATATCGGAGCGTTACCGATATATAGGAAAATAAGTCCCGACTCCATCATCCAAATTCTGTGTGTCCTGGGACACGCTCTCTTATTAATATCTCCTCCAAATAGACCTAGAACGGTTATCAGCTCGTAGGACCAGCATTCAAACAACTAGCCAGTCATAACTACCCTTTGTCTTATCATGCAGATGATCCACCCCATCTTTATTTGCTGCCAACCAAGATGTTAAGTCGCTGCGTTCTCAGAGACAGTAACAAAGGAGAATTTTTGTCTTCTGAAGTTGAAAGATTAAACTCCCACCGTGAGATTGCTTATATCTGGATGATCTCTTTTCATCGCTTCCTTGCCTTCTTTTTCGTGCCTTGAATAGTCAGGGCTGCCTCCTAAAATATATTCTGCGTGCCAATCTATCCCCAAATTTTGACATCTAATGCAATATCTTTTGGTTTGGCGTTGTTGCGCACTTTTCGAAGAAATTCTACTTATTTCTTTGCTGTATTACTTGTGCAGCAGTAAATGTTATGATAATGAAACTCAAAAGGACTGCGCGATGCCCTATATTCCAAAAAGTAGTGACAAGTGGTACGGAATCACAGCTGTTGTTTTAATCTTTCCTAATAGTAGCGTATGACTTTAGTGACGCAAACACTATGTCACGTCCCTGGTACTAAACTATGCAGCAAAATAAGTATGCCTAATCAATGAAATGAAAGCTCAGAAAAGATATATGCTTAAAACGAAAGGAAGACACCTGTTCTTTTGCTTATTTAGGTGTGCTGCGGTAAGATCGGAAGGTGCATTCTTCTGGCGAATAAGGTCTCGATTCAGCCTATCGATCCAATCAAGCTGCGTTATCTACAATGAGTTGTGTTGATGCCAATTTTGTTCATCAATGATGAGCTTAATGGGGATTTTGAATAAATTTCCAAAATTTAACACTATGAAAAAAATGAACCTAATTTAACTAAATGGGGAGGCTGGAGAACTTTTTCAATTGTTTCACCATGATCTATTTAGGATTTTTCTTTTGGTTGCTTTCTGAAAATAAGACCGCCTTATACGTTTACTACATCCTTTCAGAAATGGCTTTGGCTGATACAACTATAATCATATTTAACTAGCCCTTAAGAAGTAGGCAATTGAAAAGCGTCAGTTTATAAAACATTCAACTCTTGGCTAAAGCCGTCCAGTGTAATCATTACAACTATATTATTACCTATCCAAATTAGTAAAAATAATTAAGGGGGTCATCCCGTGTGTCGGGTTGGAGAAATCGATTTTTTTTTGCATAAATTGTATCTATATATAGTGGAGAATATGTGGGCAAAGGGATTTTCCAATATTCCGACTCGTTCAGAAATTACAGTGTTAAACAGGTAAGGAGTTTGCAGCCGCGGCTAGAGTACTCGATGAGAAAGAGCATCGAATCTTTTTTTACCTGTTAGTTTTTTACCTGAGCCTTATAAATTCGAACTCAGGTATAATATAAAAAGATGGAAAACCAATTGTCTAAACTTATTTGCTGTTTGGAATAAAAAGGATAATCCAGTCTAGAGTGAGCACTGAAAGGCTTTCAAGCTATACTCAGTTATATTTTGTTGTAAGTATTGTGCTGTTTGTGTGTTCAGTGATTTTTTTAAATGGATCGTACGAAGGGAGATCGCTTTAACGTTCAACATCATGCTCGCACTAAAGAACAAGTATTTCACGGGAATCGATACCTATCAGAGAAGAAAAAGGACTTGGCATCAACATCAACAAAGAAACTTTTAGCAAGCATGAACATGGATGTTCCAATTGCGACAAGTTTTGTATATTGTATATTGGATTTTGCTGGAGTTTTCTCCGGTATTTCTGCAACTTTCTGCAAATAATAAAATATACGTAGTAGTAAAAAAGGAATGCGTAGGACGTATCGAGAAAAGAATGGGAACGCGGCTTAGAAATGCAAAGAAGAATCACAAAGGCATTGGTGGAAAAGGGGCTGGAAAACTTACTGATAAGGTTATTAACGACTTCACTAATTTTTTGGGCTAGCTATTCATCGACACGCAAATTCGATAGAAGGAATGAAGCAAGAAATTTGGGCAACTTTCTTCCATAAACGTTCTGCAGACGAAAATCCACAGCATCAAAATTGTCCAGCAGGCGAGGACAGCTGGTGCAAATGGCGCAAAGCGGAAGCTAAAGGAGAACTGGATAGTTTCCACCACGAGAAGGCACCTTTGACTGAAGAAGTTCAAACAGTCATCAAACAAATCTACGAAGATTTGTCACGAGATGATCTCTT
The DNA here is from genome assembly GCF_905115235.1 of Hermetia illucens. Classification (NCBI taxonomy): domain Eukaryota; kingdom Metazoa; phylum Arthropoda; class Insecta; order Diptera; family Stratiomyidae; genus Hermetia; species Hermetia illucens. The sequence continues at coordinate 82,249,735 of NC_051852.1, read as the reverse complement.
GAACAGATGTTTAGGAGCAGAGACCCAGAATAACAATGAGTCAATAAATGCATTAATCTGGACTTTCGCTCCTGAACACCTTCATTCTGGGGCCAAGGTCGTAGAAATAGCCACTTTTCTGGCTGTAATTATTTTCAATGAAGGATTCAATGACATTCTCAAAATCCTAGTGGCAATGGGATGTCAAGTTGGTCACATATGTCAGGTTTATGTCGACCGCCGTAATGAAGCGCGAATTTGGCGGTCCGAAATACGATCGACTGACCTCGCTAAAAGCGCCAGAATTGAAACCAGATAGCAATAGTCGGCCTTATAAGACTTTTCTGAAGAAACGGAGGGTGCTCCCTATAGATTAGGTATAGCAGATTAATGGTGAGTTAAAATTTTACTGTTGATAATCACATTTAAATTTTCAAATGCGTTTTTCTCAAAACTGCATCTTGAAAATCGGCTGCCACCATAGCTCCAAATCTATCCAACCACATTCTTTGAAATTTTCACGACTGCTTTCATACATATTTCTACGGTCCGCAAACTAGGATAATTGCAATCGGATGGGTCGTTTTTTTTTTATTCATAATAAAAGCCGTAAACAAACACCAAAATCCAAAAAATTAAGTTAAAAAGCCCACCAAAAATTTACTTTTTAATATTTCCTAATTATCCTATTTTGCGGACCGTGAAATATTGTCCATATTAAAATGCCGTTGAGTTTTTTTCCTCAGATGAACACAGCGCCCTCCAGCGTGGCAGCAGAAAAACACCTTTTTTTGGAGATTTATGCACCATAAATTGACACGTATTCCGAAACTAGCTATGATATCAAGCTGAAAAATTTATCACATATACTAGAGATATCAGCAAATATATGGTGAAAAAAATCACGTTTCTATCTTGATCCGGTCCTCTAAAATAATTTTTCAAAAAAAGGCAAAAAAAACGGCCTTCACACGGGATGACCCCCTTAAGAGGTTTTCTTTTCTATTAGTATTCTATTTTCATATGCATAGACCAATATTCCGGAATCCACTTGAGCGCTATGCGACTGCCTCTGCTTATTAAAATAAAATACTGGTGGAAAAGAATAACCATCTAATCACGTACACGTCACGGACGTACTTACCATAGACTATCCGAATATATCTCGTCCAAGGAATAAGATTATTTTTGCTTTTCACAATATCGACCAGTTGCTTATGTCTCTCGTCTTGCCTTACCACTTTATCTATTTGATTTTTCTACGCCAACATCTCAAAAAACTTCCATTTTCATCATGAACAAAACTGAATTGTTTAGGAAAAATAAAGTTATGGCCATTAATACAGTTGCCAGTCTCGTCCTTCCTATATGGTGGAAAAACAGTAGTAACGGCAAGCAGGCGGATTAGTGCACTTTCTAAGGGAAGCAGAATGCACAATAGAGTTACCAAAGAGAAGAAGAGAAAAAAGAGAATCACACACATTCACGATTCCCTTTGTGGGCGAGAAAGGGTCTCCTTTATAATTTCTATTCAAAGAAGTCAGTAAATCTTATCAGACTACCTTTATGGCGGACAATAACTATCGTTTTAATCAGTTCAGTGCCAGTCTGTCCACCTCTGTATCTCCTCATATTGTACATAGAATAGAAACAGGTCAGAATACCGGAAGTGATGCTTTGGGAGTAAAGGTTTTTTGTGTTCATCTTATGTGAGAAACTTCCTACGCACATTTTCCCATTCGTATATGTCTTAAAACCCAATGATGTCATACACATTTTGGAATGCATGAAATTCACATAAAATGTAAAAGTTTTACCTTCTATAACTTTATTAATAATCGTCGGATTTTCTTCAAACTTTTGGAAGTTATGTCTTATGTTATCCCTTATACTAGTGCCACTTCTGTACTTCTAGCATGAACTTGAGGGGGGTCTCCGGCTAAATAATTTAACTTTATTTGTTCAGATATCCGAACGGAATGTATTTTGATGCCTAGATTTGTGATTTTTTCAGATAAGTTCTGAGAATGAGATCAGTTACATTTAATATCAAATATGGGACCAGTTTCGGAAAGTACTAATTGAACTGATACCCAACGTGGGGCGGATCCTGGTCGGGGGTGACTTCAATGTCAGCACACTTGAGTGGGGCATGTCTCACACGGACTCCAGAGTGAAACGAATTCTGTAAATGGCGGAACAGGACTGGTAGTTCTAAACACCGGATCCATCCCCACGTTCTGGCGCCCGGGCTGCGAAGGATGCATTTCAGACGTAACCTTCGCGTCGGAATCACTGATGTCGCTGATGGACGGGTGGCGAGAGCCAAGGGAGGTGGTTGCTCGTGAAGAAGGGCAACACACTCAAGAGGAGTGGCACCTCTCTTGGCAAAATGAAACTAGAGGCAGATGGACTGCACGGCTCATCGGCAACCTAGGTGCCTGGCTGAATCGGAAGCATGGTGAGACTGACTATTTCCTTACCCAATTTTTAAGTGGGCAAGGAGGTTTTTAGTCTTACCTGCATAAGATTGGAAAGACACGATCTCCGGATTGTGTGTTTTGCAATGGAGTTGGACGACGCCGATTAAATTTTTTTTTTGTGTCGAAGGAGGGATGGGATTCGCCAGCAGCTCTATTTAAACACAGGGGATCTCTCTCCAGACAACATTGTCGAAGAGATGCTGAGGACTGCTGACAGGTGGAACCGTGTTGCCCATTACGTTCGGGACCTTCTCGTTGCTAAGAAGATAGAACTCAACCGGTGGAGGAGCCGGATGGCAGGGGGTTCCTTGAACTGACAGTTCCCTTCCTCCTCTCCCCTGCCGTTGGTGAAAGGAATTCCCTAATTTGAAGGCCCTGCAAGGCGGGAGAGTTCGGGGATTAGCCCGAAGTAATGTGATAAACGGTTCCAAGCTAGCTCTCTGGCGATGGGGAGGTGTTTAGGTGGTAGTCCGACGATGTACCGAACTGGGAGTCCAACACTCCAATGCATTCACCTATCCTGCCCAAAAATGGGAGGGAGGGGTTCAGACTACACGCTCTCGCCAAATTTCGTGACAATCGGTCCAGCCAGGTGTGACAGACAGACATCGAATCGATCCTAATAATGTTTTGTTTCACACAAAACCTTAAAAACGAAAAAAGGCGTTTCATAAATATAACCGCACTATTAAAAATTCCAGTTTTTACTAATAAAACATAACCGCTAAGCAATAAACTAGAAGTTGTTATAATTAGCTAACCTACTATGATTATTAACAAGTTGTTTAAAAAAGTCAAATTTACTGTTAGCCAAGCAAACTATCTTATCCTATCGTGCGTTCCATTGTATGGAAAAATGGTATAGCCAGGAGTGGATCACGTGTTGTGCTCTACAAAGTGGTTTTCGGTAACCATAGTCAACTTGGTACAATTACGGGGGAAACCGCGTTAGAACTAGAATTTAAGATTTTTTTTAGTAGGAGGAATTATTTGAAATTCAATAAAATTTGGACATTATATTAGAGATATATTGTGGACAATTTTTAAGAATTGGAAAAAGTTAAGCCAAAAATACCGGACAGTATTCCGCTGAAGGTTGCAACTAGAGTTCTCTAACTGCGAGACGTGTAGCAACTCCAATTTTTCAATGAGGGCTTTTAATTTTACATCACTAACTTATTTTCAAAGAATATGAGCCTTAATGATGATTGGTCCAGATTGGGCTCATGAAAAAAAAAGTTTAGTGATTTTTCTCCGCTTAGGATTGAATTGAATTGATTTAATTAAAAATAAATAAACTAAAATATTCCTTGTTTTATAATAAAGATACACTTTTAGAATTATTTTTTGAATATTAATAACGATGACCCATACGGTCCCGATTCCACCCTGCACTGACACGGAAAAACCATTTTCGCTGTCAAAAATTGGTTTTCGATGTCATGACCACCGCAATTCGCACTGTGTATCTGACACGCAAGTTGCTGGTTCCGCCACAGTATTATTATCAACCTTTTGAAATTGATTAAAAGCTTCCCTTAAGTTTATCTTAGGAATACTATCTTGCATCACCCATCGCGTCCAATACTGTCAAATTTCGTGGAAATCCGGTTATTAGTATCAAAGTTATAACAATTCAAACTGCATCTTAAGCCATACGAATAAGATGCTGACGTCCTAATTAACAAGAATAAATGACGTTGTCGGGATAGCTGAGTAGTTAGAGCACAATGCTTCGTACGGAAGGTCACGATTCAAATCTCATAGGGGGCAGTGAGATTTGTATCGTGATTTGACGTCGGATACCAACCGACTCAGCTGTGAATGAATACCTGAGTGAAATCAGGGTAATAATCTCGGGCGAGCGCAAAATCTAAGCTACAAAATATATGCCATTCCGATCTGCCCAAAAAAAGTTGACAATAACATATTACCATATTTTAGAAATTTACTCGAAAACCCCCTAAATTCACTCTACATCTACATCTACAATTTTGAAAAGTTTGAAATCCTTTCATTATTAACACAATTAGAGAAGGTCAAAGCTGTGTATTTCACGTGAATTTATCGCAATCTAAGGCGTGCATGACGTCATGATGGTATAAACCGAACTCATGAACGGCGGATTTGGAAATATCGAGGAATATTTTTAACTTTTATATTCGATTGCAAAAACATGCATAGTAAATTTCTCAGACAAGATGAGCAGAAAACCTTTATATCCAAGGCGTCCAGCTTCCAGTATACAGACTTGTTTATATCTACTGTATGTTAGGTGAACTTGCTGATAATGTTGAACTTTTAGTGGGAAGCGTGTTTTACTATTATCAATACAGTGTTTTCCAGGTCAAATTATTTTTGTAAACGGCGTTTTAAAAAATAGAGGGTAACTGAATTTTTAACTGTGTACACACAGAAATGTCATGCATTCATCATTCCTCACATAGGCAAACACAAAACCTTTTATACCTGAAGCGACAAGCTTCCGTTTTCTCGATAATTTTTCGATTTTGTTTAGGACATGCATAATTAAAATTAATTAAAATGCATTCATCTTCTATTCATCTTAGAAGTAGTATTATTCACTTTGAAGTATGATATAAATTTCATTAGACGATGATCAATTTTGTAGTGTGGCTATACTATTGAAACGTATCGTAAGTTATAGATTACACTCAGGACTCATTATGCTGGAAAATTTGGCATAAATCCCACTATTATTAACAAAGTTGTAGTAGGTCAAGACTTCTTTTGCGTTAACATACTGTATTGCACTTGACCACATCGCATATATAAGACATGTTGGTATTACATTAAAGTGCATAATCTGACTTATTTAATATAATCTGAATTACCGAGCACCCGAGTATAAGGGGGTCATCCCGTGTGTCGGATCCGCGAAATCGAATTTTTTGTTGCCATCAATTGTAGCTAGATATAGTGTAGAATAGATGGGCAAAGTGATTTTTTGATATTCGGAGTCATTCGGAAATTATAGTGTTAAACACGTTATAAGTCACATTTCAGATTTATGTCGATCGCCGTAATAAAGCGCGTATTTATCGGTCCGAATGACGTTCGAATGACTTCGCTAAAAGGAGAAGAATTGAAGCCAAGACTGTACATGTGTTTCTTGAAGAAACCTAACGTTTATGGACTATGTATAAGAGATTAATTGTTAAATGCGTTTTTCTCGGAACTGCATGTTGAAAATCGGCTGCCACCATAGCCCAAAATCTATCTATTTCACGGTCCTGAAACTAGGATAATTGCGATTCATTCATTAGTTTTTTTGTTATTCATTGAAAAATCCGTAAAAACACCAAAATTCAAAAAAAAAGTTTAACACGGCACCAACAATTAATTTTCTAATATTTTTTAATAATCCTAGTTTGCGGACTGTAGTTAAGCGTGCACGTTAAAATGCCCTTTACTTAAGATGATCGCAGCGCCCTCTAGCGTGGCAGCAGAAAAACATCTTTTTTTGGAGATGAGTGTATAAATTGCTCTGTATTTCAATAACAGACTATGTGATCGGGCTGGAAAACATACTAGGCACGCTCAAGATATTAGTAAATCTATGGTGAAAAATTCGTGTTTGCATCTTTTCCCAGTTCTTCACAAACAATTTCTAAAAAAAGCGAAAAAAAACGGCCTTCACACGGGATGACCCCCTTAAGCAGAGCTTTCGGTTTCTGACCCATTTGAACTCGAAGAGGAGAGAATAGGATCCTATGCCGAAGGTAAATTTCATTCAACAGAAGATTAATGTGTGGCAAAAGGAAGCAATGGACTACCAAACTTATCAGATGCTGCTTGACTTGCCTTGGAATTAGTATGATCGTAAATAAAGGAAGTTCCAGCAGACCAGCCGTTAACTGTGGGGAATTAAAATCCATCTCTGCAGCATTCCTGTTTCTCCCCAAAGCATTCATCTCCTTTGGTGAATACTTACAAGATAGAGAATTCGGCACTAGATGTTGTGAGCCCTTTCTCTGTTTGATGATAAATGAGAATTTTTGAAGCTTCAATGCCCATCTGGCCAATCTACCGTGAAGGTCTGACTCGTTCATCAGTCATTTGAGCGAAGCATGGTCAGTTACCACTTCCAATGTTGTATCTTTTATGTACGCTCTAAATTTGCAAACTGTCTCCACCTTAGGCAATCATTCTCGTTTACTAACAATGTAGTTTCACTGAGGCTAAGTAAGCTCTTTTATCATATACCATCGCAATATACCATCCCTCCACTATCTTATGCATCAACATCGTTTTTATTTCAAATTGACTTGCGTCACAATGGATGGCGAAAGTTTTGAAGAAGTAGGGGCTGTGTAAGACAGGTGCCGAAGAGAGGCTCGTTTTCAGAGCGTTGAAGGTCGAGATGGCTTCCTCAGACTAGTAAAGCTGCCGCTTCGTTTGAAGCATGTCTGACAATGGTGCAGTCAGCAAAGCACAATTTGGCACAAATCACTGACACCACCCACAAATTCCAAGGAACTGCATTAGCTATTTGACGGTTTTCGTCCGCGGAAGGTTTTTGATGGCACGCAATATGTCAGGCTCGGTACAAATCCTTCCGTTGCCAAATCCTCTCCTTCTTTGGCACTCGTGGAATGGTAGGGGTTAATTAACCAACAACTTTTGATGCCACCCTATAGAGGCAGTTTCGTGATTTTGTTCCGATATTTTGGTTGGGTAGTTTATGAGAACGTGTTGATGAAAAAAATGATCGCTTTACAACTCTGCACTCTCTGCCTTTCCAATAAATGTCAAAACTAAGAGGCTCATTTCACACCTCACACGACTATATTTGGTGAAAAAAAATTACACCCTCCTTTGTATGTATGCGGACTCTCGTTAAACTCAACGTGGAAGAATGTAACTCAGTGCATGTGTTAGTGCTCACAGTTCTCAGCTTCCAACCAAATTTCGTGCCAATTGGTGTAGACGTTTCTGAGAAAAGTGTTTGTCACAGGCAGACAGACCGACGGACAGACAGACGACACATTGTAGCAAGGTTTCGCTTCAGTAAAAATTATTATCCGGGGTCGAAACGTGCGTCGTAGAAAGTTTCGCGTCGAGATGACTTGCTTCGCTAAACGTTCCGTGTGTTGAGAGCTATGTCGAGCGAAAATACGCAGAATTGAATTGAAAATCCCACGCTTTCCTAAAACCTGGTGCCAGCGTGTTCTTACGATTTCCACCCCCATTAATCGAAAAAGCTTTAAGGAAAATATTGTTCAGAAGTAAGTCAGTGTTGCAAAAAGAAATGAAATAATAATCAAGCGCAGTTGCCAAGCAGCCCTCACTGTGGTCAAACCGTTGATATCAGCTTTTGAATATCGTCCTCAGCCCACATTTGACGGGTTGTCCTAGGTATAAATGAATCGGAGAAGGGATCCAGAGGTGTTTTGTTAATATATATAAATTACAGTTATAAATTATATGAATGCAATATAGCAATTTAGCTTTAATACATTTCTACTCAACTTTTAGGCCAGTTCGATCCGCACGACCCCTTGTAGAACCTGGACAATCACCAATTAATGTTGACTATGCTAGCAATTATAACAAATCTGCACATAACGATTGGGTTAGTCCTCTGTTTTCATCAATTGTTTACAGGACGCCGGTAAGGTAAATGTACAATACTTTTTGGATTCATTCTAATCTTCCGGTATACTTTCAGGACATTCAAAAAGCGTTTTTCCTACTGCTTATGTTAGTAATCATAGGTGAATTCTTTAGTGCTCCCGCGATAACGTTAGCTGATTCCGCTGTGATAACACTACTAGGTGAAGATGCTGATAAATACGGCCATCAGCGAATGTTCGGATCCTTAGGCTGGGGATTGGCAATGTTCTTCGTAGGAATAGCGCTCGATCACTCAACTTCTTTCCCTGATCATCCATGTGGACCTGAGAAGCAAGAGAAGAACTATACAATATGTTTTGCAACATTTTCTGTGTTAATGACAGCCGCGTTTATTACCGCTACACAAATTACATTCAGATATGACGTCGAAGAAGTTGAGGCTGAACCCGAAAAGGTCACCATAGCCCCTAGCGTTGAAGATGAAATGCAAAACCAATTGGCGGCTCAGTTGAATTTGCCATCGCTAGCTGTAGGCCCAGGGCAAACCTCCGCACCGCCACCACAGCCGATTGGTTCGCAAACAAAAGTTTTCGCTCAAACAACGAGGGAGATGCCAGAGTGGGTGACAGTTTTGAAACACTTTAAGGATCTTAAGTGCGCATCCTTCTTGTTCGTGGCATGGTTTATGGGTTTCGGGATTGGTTTGATTTTCACATTCCTGTTTTGGCACCTGCAGGATTATGGTGGTTCTCCAACGCTTTTCGGAGTCGCGTCTGTGATTAATCATATTTCTGAAATTTTCGCGTACTTCTTCAGCTTTAGGTTGATTACGCAAATAGGACATGTTAAGGTTGGTCATTTGCCACAAGCAATAATCGTATTTGTATGCGAGATATGAGTAGATTTAATAATGTTTCTTTTTTTGTAGGTACTATGTTTAGGTCTTGTAGGAAACGTTTTGCGGTTTCTCTATATATCATACTTGCGGAATCCCTGGTGGGTGCTTCCTTTCGAATTTATGCAGGGCATTACTCATGCTGCCGTTTGGGCTGCATGTTGCTCGTATATCGCTCACAATACGCCACAACAGCTGAGGTCCTCTGCACAAGGAGTTCTCCAGGGTATTCATCATGGATTAGGTCGAGGTTGCGGCGCTGTCATTGGTGGAATGTTCGTAACTTATTATGGAACAACCGCAACATTTAGAGGATATGGAGTTGTCTGCCTCTTGGTGCTGGCCGGGTTTATATTCATCAATTTTTATCGAAAGGAGCATGGATTTGTTTCAGATTTGCCAGTCACGGAAGATCCACATCAAGTAAGTTGATATTAGTTTGAGAAGTTTCAGTGCTACATACGTATATACATATTGACGAGAATCATATCATATAGTACCGATTTCCAGAAAGTTTATTTGAATTTTGAGTAAGCGTGCTTCTACCTTTTAGTGTGTGAGCAGATTAGCAATGTACCAGATCTTTTGTAAAGTTTGCCGCGTTTATATTTGATATTGCGGATATGTTACTGCTACAACGGCTAAACCGTTCTAGTTTAAAAGCGGTTAGTCCATCGACTTTTGGTATTTTGATACTATATCGTAAATATCAGCAGTGCCCTAATTTCTTGGATTAAAAGGCACACGGGTGAGCACCATTATTACACCATTACAAGTGGCAATTAGTGGGCCACTCATTAAGAAATTGCAGTGAAGCAGGAATGCAGGCTTCTCGGGGAGTCCTGGATGGAACTGAAATACTTTTCTGAAAACTGGTTACAATGATGTTTAGTGGTAGTTGATGCGGTGTGCCCTGGAGAAACAATTTTATGGTCTTCAACTGTCTCATAAATAAATTTATTGTTGAATTTAGGAGAGCTGCTCTTTCTTCCTTTTCCTTAAAAGAGTTTATCAGTGCAACAATGGAAATTAGATGTTTTCTAGTTGCATTCGGTAAAGTAATATGCAATTACGAACCTCTCGAAAACTTGCCAAGAGCTGGCTACCTCTTCCCTTTTTCAAACACACCATGATTTAATGGAATCATAAAATGGCTTCTTTGGACGTTTGCATTCTATATGGAAAAATCTATTAGAGTGAAAAAGAATCCAATGTGAGATGTGGTTATCAAAGTGTAGCTCGAATTGTGCTACTTATCTTCTTTTTCAGCTTTTAGCTCGTTCTTTAGTGGAGCTGGAACATGTGGACTGCTTGCTCGATTTCTGTCAGTCGTAAGCGCGACCGGGTAGGGTCAAGCGGTTTTAAAATTAAAATTACTGTTTCGGCCGTTTCTCACTACGTTGGATAGTGAGACTAAGGGATACATTCAGTGCGGATGAGGTTTCCGTCCCATGGAAGAGGCCTTTATCATAACTTCGTGTTTCATAGCACAGCCCTCTAGCGGTTGAGAGTACTGATTCGCGATGTTCGAAGTGCTAAGTTGTGGAAATGTTACTGTCACTGAGAGGGATCTTGCCAGTCTTCCAGGGGTCCACCATCACAAACTCTGTTTTCATTGGAATGAGAAGCAAACCGTGTTTTTTATGCGGCTTTTATTCCAAATTTAAATTATTTGCTGGCAATCGGCCGATCCGCGTAGAGTAGTGCATAGTGTTGGATGTCTACCATAGCAGTGCCCATGTTAAGAACAAAGAACAGTTACGAGGAGGAGATTTTTTTGCGGACAGAGACGCGGTATACCGGCCAGAGTTAATTAATCCAGCAGATGTGTTTCTCTGACATTATATGCTTTTTAAAGTTTTGTATGAAAAACAAAACCCTATTAAAATCGGTTCAATATCTGTCTGTCCGTTTGTCTGTCTGTCTATTTTTTGAGGAAGTGCAAATCTTCACAAGACACTGGTCTGGACACACCAGCGTGTGGGATTTTTACCCACCAAAACCACCCCCATTACATCACGGGGCGGAGTCAGCTCGTTCTAACTTAGTCACCTTTCTTCTATACGAGGCGCACCAGCACCTTTCCTAGAATCTCTTCTAAATTCCTCCTTTCTTCCACAAATCTCGGAGAGTGGAAGAATACTTATGTCCTCTGAAACTCCACCGCAATTTGGACAATCGGGTGAGGTGTCCAATTTAAACCTGTGCAGGTATTGGCGATATCCTCCATGCCCCGTGAGAAACTGGGTGAGATTATAATTAATCTCAATGTGTCGTCTCTCCAACCACTCCTTGATGGCAAGAATGAGCCTGTGAGTCCACTGACCCTTTCCCGAGCGTTCCCACCGCTCTTGCCATCTATTTATGGATCTTTCCCTCTCAGCGTTTTTCGTCCGTAATAAGGAAGAAATTGGTTTCGCATTGCATATATTCGCCATCTCATCTGCCAAGATTTCAATCGGTATCATTCCAGAGATGACAAGTGCTGCATCATCTGCAGGCAGAGCATACCATCAGGGCTATCCTCCAGTAGACTGCACTCAGTTTGTTAGTATTCACTAATATCCGCAACGCCTCTCTCCAAGCTGGACTCGCATAAAGCATGGTTGAGGTCACCACCCTGGCTATAAGCAACCTAGAGTTATGCCGTGGTCCTTCCACGTTCGGCATCATCCTCGCCAGGGCCATACTAGCAGTGGATGATTTATCGCAAAGATCCTGCACATGTCGCTTATAGCTGAGCTTCCTGTCTATCACCACCCCCAAGTATTTGATTGTCGGCTTGGAAGTGATGATATGATTCCCGGTTCTAACACAGGCGTAATTTCTCTTCCGGCGCTTAGTGATGAGGACCGCTTCTGTTTTTTCACGTCCAGGGTTACTACCACGCAATATTTGCTGATACTACCCTTTCCGTGGATTGCATCTTCGGCCAAGCCAGTAACCAATTTGATGGCATCAATGGTTGATCTGGCTTTACGGAACCCATACTGCCGATCTGAAAGGCCGCCTTGGCTCTCAACAACCGGGATGATTCCAGTTAACCCGTTGGGGAGTTCCGTCCCCATGTACTCGAGGACGGCGATCAGACCCGAGTCTGTATGGGACTCATCTGAAGTGGCTTTGGCCACGAAGCCTCACCGGAGGTTTTCTGGTACCAAGGGAACCGGGATGATCCCTGAGAGCATATCCTCTAGGAGAATTCCTGGAAGATGTGTTCTCAGCCCGGTTATTTGCGGTTGGCCCCCTGATGGGAGTTTCATGGTGGTTGTGGTTATGCCTACATCGCGAGCAGAGCTCCTCGGAGATCAAGCGTGGAGTTGCGGTGTACAACTCGCGTGCCATACCGCTTAGTTGCGGCAGTGGTGTTAGATAGGCCTGGCATCCACTGGTATGAATGCTGAGCCTGCACTAAGTATAAACCAGTACCGCTGTGCTAGTCATGGCGGGGCTCTGATTGTGGTCCCAAAATCAATCCGTGTCCGAAGAGGACCGTGGGATTATGCCTACACGGCTGGTACTCACGTTAAACCCCCAGGACTTTCAACAACCGGGAGTAATCTATTATAGATTATCCGCTCTAACGTTTTCCCCACCGTGCCCAGAAGACATATGGGTCGGTATAAGAATGGTTCACCTGGAGATTTACTAGGCTTAGGCAGAAGTACCAACTGGGAGAATAACCCCTGGATGATTTTCAGCAAGAGGATAGGACATCTGCAGAGATGAACGGCCTCTGAATCGACCCATCACGATTCCATAAGCACCCCCCACGGGTTTACGTTCACTTCTGAGCAGAGCTCCTTAAAGCATTTCCTCTTGCTTCGCTGGATGGCGAGCTTGAGGCTTTTGCAGGCTGCCCTATAGGTGCACTCTTTTTGCCCCTAATTGACTCTACCTACCGCCCTCTACCGCGCTAGCGCAGGGCTGACAAAAGTCAGGTCTACAACCGAGTCTGACCCCACTTTCTGGAAGGTGTTTACAGCAGCTTCGTTAGCAATTTGATTCTCTACTACCCCACTTTAAAGGCCAAGCATTGAAATCACCTTTGGGCTTCGTTCCCTTGCGTCAAGAACAAGATTATCAAGCATTTCCTCGAATTCAGACAGTGTCAAACTTGGTGGAGGGTTGCAGCTATATACATATACACCACTTATTTTCGCCCGGCCTGTCGACCGCAAGCTCATATCGCCGCTCCACCAGTGGAATCTGTGACCCATATGCCACCGTGACTGTTTATTTACGGTTTACTTATGGCGGCAATTTTCATCTCAGATTCGAACGTGGTCTGCTCAAATAAATTCTGAGCGACCCTGAAATGATTGAGGTTTATTTGAATAAAAGCGCCTTCCTAAATTCCGGACATTTGCCACTCCCGGCAATGTGCCGGTTATCCTGTCATTTGGGGTCGCTATTGCACTCTCTGGCAATATGGCCTTTCTGCCCACACCTTCTGCATCGATCGGACCGATCAATGCTGCTGGTCCATGCCTTCTCTAAGTGCCCAAACATGAGGCATTTAAAGCAATTCTTTAGTGAAGTTTGTTCTCTTAAACGGCAGACAACCCATCCAATCCGAACCTTTCCGGCAGCTAACATCATCTGCACTGCCTCCGCTGGTACTCGTCTTGTGGCCGTTTGAGTGCCACATAGGCTTTTCGTAGGCCCACAACAGACTCCTCTCTAAGGTCTTTCAACTTGAATTGCTCTTTCAGAGCGGTACAAATTTCTCCTTTCGATGTCACTTCATGGAGATCCTTAAATTGATCTCCTGTTTTTGAGCACGCACTGCGGTGAGTTTTTCACTTGAGTGCGAAAGTCATCAGCTTTGCCCACGCTGGATCTTTTCAGCTCGAACATGAGATCTCCTTTCTGGGTTCTTCGGATTCTGTTCACATTTCCGCTCAGATCTTTTAGGTTGGGATCTGCTTTGACTTTTTTGAGTATCTCCGCGTAGGACAGATTGCCCTTACTGGAGATAACAATTGCATCTGGACGAGTTTGCACTTTTGCTTTCCGTTTCTCTTTTTTGTTAGTAACTTTAGTCCATCCATCGTTTTCGTTCGTCTTGGGCTTCGCAACGCTGGTCGAGTTTCCTAGATTCGCTGTACGCTTTCCTCCTTCTGAGCTGTTGGTGTTGGTTTTTAGAATGTCCTGTCCACCTTTTTTCTCTTAGGCGCCTGCTGATTATTTATAGGATCCCCCTCTTTTTCACGTACTCGTTTATTTCGCTGTGATTCGATAATAACACGGTTAGGTGTCACTTGGGTCGCTTGTGATACTGTTGGCACAGCGGGGTTCGGCGTATCCTTATTATTCCTTTCCTCCATCTGCGATCCATTATAGAGGACTCTAATCGGATCGAGACTCTGCTCCCTATAAGCCCCGACAGGGTTGCTCTTTTTATACGCTCCTTCACTTTTGGCGTTTATTGACCTTGCCTGTACTTTATCCTTTATCGTCTTTGTCATTGGTGGAGATCTTAAAGTTGACGAACTTTTTCTGAATGGATCTCTTCCTTGTTCCTGGAGCACCTCTTGCTGTCGCGCATCTTGAACATATGCGGTGGGTGCTGTCACAGCTTTCGTCGTCCAACGGTCCGTCTTCAGTTCATCCTTGGTTGTTCTTGCTACTGGTGTTCTCGGTAAGGTCGAACTTCGCTTGAACACTTCCTTCTCCAGATCCAAATCACTTGTAACATTATATGCCAAGGTGGCCAAGTTGTCCACCACCGAGGCACTGCGGTCGAGGGATATCGACGGCCGGGAGCCCGCTTGCTTACTCCCAAAAACCGCCGGTACTGGGGTTCCGAGCCCCTGCACCGTAGGTTTACTCCTTCTCTCGTCTTCCATGGTGGTTTCATGTTCTGGGTATCCTTCCCATAGCCATTTTGGTCCGCGCACCAGAAATGAGCAAACACTAGCCCATACACAGTCAGAAAAGAAAAGTGCATGAACACATATTTACATATCAATAGGTATGCCCCAACCCGCCAGCTGCGGTCGCGCCTGATGGGAGATCTGTCTGCCTCAATGTCGCACGGACTTTTCTCGGAAACGGCTATACCGATTGAGACGAAATTTGGTGAGAAGGTGGGAACTGTGAACGCATGCAGTCAGTGATATGCTTCTACGTTGAGATTTAGGGGGGGTCCCCATACATGTAAAAGGGGGGTGTAAAAAAAAGTTAATAATAGAATACTACCATATTTTTTGGGAAATTGAGTAAAACCCCCTTAAGTTTATTCCAGAGTTATAAAAGTTGGAAGGGGTATAACATATAATATGAAGCATATTACCCTCAAGTTTGGTCAAAATCATACTATTACTAACAAAGTTATAGTAGCTCAAATTGACTTTACTGTGTAAATTTACTGCAACTATAATAAATATCAATATCACTGAAGTGGGTTGGGTATTCAGACACCCTAAATGCATATACATAATGGGCTACGTACAAATGGGATAGTTCTACACTTAAATATACTCACAGAAGAAGCAAAAAAAACCTTTCATACCTGAAGCGACCCGCTTCCGGTTTCCCGACTTGTTTATATGTTTTTCTTTGAGCTATCAAACGTCGTGAACTGCGTGGATAATGCACACAGTCGGGTTGGATGACGGTAATGTGAAACATGTTGAGAATGAGCTTATGGAGGAGGCTTTATAGTATGCGGTAGTAGCCGAATATAATCCACTAGTAATTCGCTCATTGCCTTAGGCCACCAGGTTCCTTTCATGTTTTAGTGGGCAGAGGACGCTGTTCTGTCCTGCTCAATAACGGAAGTGAAGAAATCGTTGAGTTATAAGGTAGAATTCCAGTTAGTCGCTATTGAGTTGCAATATCCTCAGATCCTGCTGCTTTTCTAGTTTTTGTTTTCGTTAAGTCTGATTGATGTGATTGATATTCCAGCGCTTTTCCCATTGCCTTGGATTAATCGTTACAACTGTGATCGCTGTGACAAATGTGTAGTGTAATTCAGATCTGTATTGCCGCTAGAATATTATCTAGGAAGGTTTAATGAGCCAGCGGATTGTACTATCTAGAGTTTCTGGTTGTGGCCTAAATATCGGCTACATGAATACCAATGACCGTTCTTAAGGTATTGTGGAAAATAAAACCTTACTAAAATTGATTCACTGTGTGTGTGACAGTATGTTTGTCTAGCACACTTACTTTGCTCAGAAACGGTTACACTTATTGATCAGTTGCAAGGGGAGGGGAATCTGCGGGTTTAAAAAATAATGATTTAAATCAAGGACCCGTTTTGAGAAACTACCGTGACGAAAAATCTGAACAAAATTCATGGTGGTGCTGTATATGATATTTAGGCCCCACGGTGGTACAACTAGCTCCTCTAGTTTCAGGCTGCTCATCGAGATCTATCATTTTCCTAATAAAATGTCTCATGGCAGATGAAACTAACAATTATTTCATTGAAGATAATAAGAAAAACGAAAACAACAGTGGATATAGGTGCAATCAGAGCAGTATTGCTATCGGCTCCACTTGATAGTTCGCTTCTATGTTAACCCATATTTGGTTGAATCGATTCCACCCCGAGTTTTGGCTGTTTAGTGATATCTGTCTTTTGCGTTACAGATATCTTGCATGGTTTGTCAGAGTACACAGCCATTGGAAACAGTTGATTATTTATTTATTTTAAAGAAGATTGAGAATAGAGAGGCGAGTAGGACAGTTTACGGGAAGAAAATATTTCCCTAGTAAAACGAGTCGGGAGTTTTCGCGTGAGCGCTTGCACATCGAGCTGAAGTCAGATGATGAACGCAGGAAAAAATCAGACTTCTGGGACTATGATTGACGTCATGGAAATGTCATTCGCGAAGTTGTTGTATTACTTTTATTTACATTTGCCTAACCGCTTAGCCCATGGACTTCACTTTTTACCAAGAGAAGAAAGTGAAAGTGGAAACTATATTGTAACTATGTAATATGTTATCTGGCTGTTTCTCCATTTATTGTATTAAGTAAAAAAAACAGACGTTACTTCTAGGTGCTTTAATCCTTCTTGGTGTGCACAAGTGCCGGATATTGCTTCAAGATATCTATGCAGGTTTCACTGCTTTCCCCGCAAAATCAGATATCTCATGTTTCCTTAGGTGATAGTCTAGCCTGCAGAGTAAGTATTTAAACCAAAGTTTTTCTTAGTTAAGTTGAGATAATCCTGTGTGGCCCTTCATTCAAATGTTCCCCTAATTAACGTGGGCTGTTTCACTCCTGGTAAGCTTTCAGAGCTGATAGTCTACTAGAAACGTAACGTTCTGCTGTTGGAAGTTGCCGTAGGCATGCCTGTCTACACGTAATTACAGGTAATTTGATTTCGGTCTAGACATCTTTACTCTTCACTTTGGACTTTTGCCCTTTCACTGGCATCTATATGTCAAGATGCAGTAAAGTCAATCCTAAAAGGACCGGGTAGGATCCCATTTTGCATATTTTCTTCTTCCTTTCTTCTTCGAAGTAGATGTGGTTGATGCGCGGGATACCCACTAGCTTGAAACGCTATATTGTGATTTGAAATCCTTTCCACTAAATTCAGATTGAGTGTAGGACTAGGGAAAGTGACGATCTTGGATAACGGACTCTAGTCCCGAACAGGAGGAAAAGAAGACGATAGCACTTGGTTGAATAAAGAAATACGGGGCTGGATCAATCAAAGCAAAAGGAGTTAATGGTTATGGTGCTGCTGCAGACTAAATTTATAGCTTCATAACGAACTATGAAGAAGCTATAATATATTGTCTAGATTATCAAAACATTCACCATATGACGGCCCTAAATTTCAAATTCTGTATCATATGAGAAAGACTTGAAGTCCCAATTGAGATTCAGTGGCGCTGTATTCTGTCAATCGATATTTTTCCATTCGCTTCTTAGCGTTTTCTATTGCTGAGTTTATATCCAATGCACAATGCAATTATTTCTCGAATGCCTCACTTCGATAACATCTAGCTTTTTTTTCGCCGAACCACGAGAGTTTACCAAATAACTTTTGGATCAGGGAAAAGAAACAATAAGAGTCTGAAAAATGATTAATGCCCATAGCTAAGCTACTCACGCATTGATAATTTTTAAGGTTTTGTTTGCAAAACAATACCTTATTAAAATCAGTCCAATGTCTGTCCGTCTGTCTGTTTTTTTAAGGAGGAGGAAATTTTTAAAACACTCTGGCCTGGGCACGCCTTTCTCACTTCTTCTGCTTTCGCAGTTTCTCCTGGATTACTGCGATCATGGAATTGATCCCATCCCAGTCTTCCTGGCAAGCTACCATTCCCCGGACAAAATTTTCTGGTGATAGCACTTCACCTAGAGTTTCCTCTAGGTTTCTTATTTCTTCCACGAACCTAGGACACTGGAAGAAAACGTGCGCTGGGTCCTCTGGGACCCCGCGGTTTGGACAATCAGGTGAGGTGTTCAATTTAAACCTGTACAGGTACTGACGGTATCTTTCATGGCCGGTGAAAGACTGGGTGAGATTATAATTGATCTCCCCATGCTTTCCCTCCAGCCACTCCCTGATGGAAGGGATCAACCTGTAAGTCCAACGACCCTTTTCTGACTAGTCCCACCGCTGTTGCCATTTGCTTATGGATCTCTCTCTTTCGGCTTTTTTCACCTCCGATAAGGGAGAGATGGACCTGGTGTTATCAATTCGGTTGCCAGGATGTCAATTGACATCATTCCCGAGATGACGAACGCTGTATCGTCTGAGATGGTCCTGAAGGTAGAATACAC
Organism: Hermetia illucens; assembly: GCF_905115235.1. Taxonomy (NCBI): domain Eukaryota; kingdom Metazoa; phylum Arthropoda; class Insecta; order Diptera; family Stratiomyidae; genus Hermetia; species Hermetia illucens. The sequence goes on along the minus strand of NC_051852.1, from coordinate 82,231,024 downwards.
CCTTAAGGCTGTTCTTCTGTAAACCGTACTCAGTTTATATGCATTGCCTAAAAACTGCAGCGCGTTTCCCCAAACTGGGACTGCATACAGCATGATAGAACTCACCACCCTGGCTATAAGCAGCCTGCAAGTATGCTGCGGTCCTCCTATGTTCGGCATCATCCTTGCGAGAGCAATACTCGTGGTGGATGCTTTTTTACAAGTATGCTCTATGTGCTGCTTAAAATTGAGTTTCCCGTCTATCATCGCCTCCAAGTATTTGATGGTCGGCTTGGAAGTGATGAAAGTCCTGGGGGTTTAACGTGAGTAGCTGCTGTGTAGGCATAATCCCACGGTCCTCTTCGGACACGGATTGATTTTGGGACCACAATCAGATCCCCGCCGCGCAGCGGTACTGGTTTATACTGAGTGCAGGCTCAGCATTCATACCAGTGGATGGCAGGCCTATCTAACACCTCTGCCGCAACTAAGGGATACGGTACCCGAGTTGTACACCGCATCTTCACGCTCGAGCTCCGAGGAGCTCTTTCCGCGATGTAGGCATAACCACAACCACCATGAAACTCCCACTAGGGGGCCAACCGCAAATAACCGAGCCGAGAACACATCCTTCAGGAATTCTCCTGTAGCATATGCTCTTAGAGGGCCATCCCGGTTCCCATGATACCGGTAACCTCCGGTGAGGCTTCGTGCCCAAAGCCACTTCAGATGAGTCCCTTGCAGACTCGGGTCTGATCGCCCTCCTCGAGTACGTGTGGACAGGCTTGGAAGTGATGATTCGATTCCCGATTCTAATGCAGGCGTAATTTCCTTTGCGATGCTTTAGTGATGAACACCGCTTCTGTCTTTTCCTCAGCGAGTGCCAGTCCAGCACTCTCTAGCCAATCCCTAACAACACTGATTGGTTCGCTTTAGTACAATTCAGCATCCTCGAGATGTTTTGCGACCACAACCAGTGCTATGTCATCGGCGTAACCCACCACCGTGGCCTCCTCCGGAACTGGAAGGTTAAGCACATCATTGTACATGATGTTCCACAGTAGTGGGCCCAGTACAGAGCCCTGTGGGACACCCGCGGAGACAACGTACTCCTTGGTTCCATCATTGGTATTATACCACAGTGTTCGCCCATGCAAATAGCTATCTATAATAGCAGCGAGGTAGGTGGGAACACCAATCGTCGCCAGAGACTTTCGTATAAGGTTCCAATTGGCCGAGTTGAATGCATTCTTCATATCCAGGGTGACCACCACACAATATTTGCTGGTACAACCCCTTCCGTAAACTGCATTTTCGGCCAAGCCAGTGACCATTTTGATGGCATCAATGGTTGATCTGGCTTTACGGAACCCATACTGCCTATCTGAATGGCCCCCTTGGCTCTCGACGACTGGGAGTAGTCTATTATAAATGACGCGCTCCAACATTTTGCCCATAATATCTAGAAGACATATGGGTCTATAGGAGGACGGTTTCCCTGGCGGTTTGCCAGCCTTAGGCAGCAATACCAGCTTCTGCCGCTTCCACGGTGCTGGAAAGATACCCGCTGACATGCGCGTTTCGAACAGCTCCGCAAACATGTCCGGTCTACATTTGACGGGAAGTTTGAGAGCCTTATTCGGTATGCCATCCAGACCTTGAGCTTTGCTGTCGCCTATTCGACTGCAGATCTCCAGCAGCTCGTCCCTGGTGACTGGTGGAATCGACGTCACATTCAGGGGACGCTGGAAAGTGTTAGTACCTCGCTCTTGTTGTGGAAATAACCCCTGGATTATTTTCAACAAGAGCATAGGGCACGTGATCTGCGGAGATGATCGGCCTCTGAATCGGCCTGTAACGATTTTAAGGGCGCTGCCCCACGGATTTATGTCCGCTCCCAAACAGAGCTCCTTGAAACATTCCCTCTTACTCCGCTGGAGCTTGAGGTTCTTGCGAGCTTTCCTATATAAATGTTCCTTTTGCCCTTGATCGATTCTACCTATTGCTCTCTGAGCCGTTCCTCTGGCTCTGTGGCAAATCGATCGAAGACTGGCAAGTTCACTATTCCACCAATAATTTTGTCTTCTAGTGGAGAATAAGTACCTCCTAGGTATCGTGTAACATGGAGAGCTCTATTAGTGAAGGTGCCTGCTTTGCTAGGCAGGTCTAGCCATACTGCCATGAATGTTTACTCATCCATCGCTTTTGCAGACCATCCTGGTGTTTTTTTGGATTTATCATATGTAGATGTAATTGTTCGACGCAATAGAGAGTGTGAAGAACCAACTAATCACTCAAAAATACATCAAAGTATTTCTGGATCGAATAAGAAGGATAACAGCTACTCCCCACCATCACTCTAGAACAAACAAGTCGGTAAACCTGGAATAAACAAGTCGGTAAAGCTGGACGCTTCAGATACGAAAGGTTTTGTGCACTTCTTAGTACGTAGCACGTAATATCATATATGCATATATTATGTGAGAGTATCCAATTTCGGTGGAGATAGACATTCATAATCTTGAATTTGCAAAGAAGCAACTTTGACGTATGATAACTTTCTTAGTAGTAGTGCGATTTCCATCAAACTTAGCAAGACAATGCTCTATATTATAGCCTACATCACTGCAATTTCGCGGTGCTAGGATGAACTTAACGGCGGTTTTGCAGCCAATTACCAAAAATTATAGTAATATACTATTATTAACTTTATTTGAACAGATATCGGTACCCAGGCACCATATAGTGATAGCCTCCTGACTTTTTTTTCAAATTTTTCGGTTTGGTAGTTTCTTAGAATGGCCTCTTAAAGACTCTCCACCTTTCTAACAAATGTCAAAATGCAAAGTACTAACCGAGACCTTTCATTTGATACCCCATATGACTATATTTGATGAAAAAAACATTTACACCCCCCTTAAATTCGACATAAAAAGATGTAACTCACTGTATGCGTGAGCGTTCACAGTTCCCACCTTTCTATCAAATTTGGTGTCAATCGCTATAACCGCCTCCGAGGAAAATGTGTGTAACCAACAGACAGAGAGACAGTATCCCGATTTTAATAAATACAACAAAACCTTAAAAAATAAGTCGAAATACTGAAAGCTCGCGTTCCAGGTATAAATATTTTTCCAAACAGACATAGGTATTGTCCTTTCTGATTTATTTCGTGCACAAATGCCCACATAAGCGTACGTATAGTACGTACATTGAATACCGCTGGTTTATCTACATATCTGAATTAGATACAACCGGCAAACTTCATTAGCACGTATATGTACACATACATTTCAGTCTGGAATAATTGATATTTAAATGACTAAAAAACTAAAACAAAATGTTTCTTTGCGACCCCCATTCAGGTGAGCTCATTTTGGTGTGGTATTGACGAATAGATATATGATGATGACCTCATACACAAAAAAAATTGAAAAGTTTCACCCTCTATAACTTTGTTAATAATGGTTGGATTTTCTTCGAGCTTGACTAAATTATGCCTTATGTTATTCCTTATACAAATGTCAAAATATTGTACTTTTAGGATGAACTTAAGGGGGGTTGCCGGGTAAATTTAGAAAATATGGAAATATACTATTATTAATTTCATTTGTGCAGATATCGGAAACGAATGCATTTTGGGGCCTAGATTTTGGAAAAGTTCTGAGAACGAGACCCGCTTCAATTTTCGGGTCACACATTCCGAGCCCTTGCTCTTTAATGTTTCACCCAATAGCAGAATTTTCGGAAAGTACTAATCAGTGTCCGGATAGCTGGGTGGTTACAGCAAAAGGCTGTCATACGGATGGTCGCGGTTCAAATCTCACTAGCGGCAGTGTATTGTGAGTTGATGTCGGATATCAGTCGGGACAGCTGTGAATGAGTACTTGAGTCAAATCTGGTTAGTAATCTCAGGCGAGTGCAATGCTGACCACATTGCCTCCTGTAGGCTACTGTAATGCTGTAGTGTACCGTTACTGTCTTGAATGAAGTGCTCTAACACACGTCAAGGCCCTGCTCCAATTTGATTGTTGCGCCAACGATTATTAATATTATTATTTCATTTGATGCCCCACATGACCATATTCTGCGAAAAAAAATGTGCACCCGCGTTTCACATATATATGGAGCCCTCCCTCAAACTCAACACAAAATAGCGTGACTGGCTATAGGTAAAAGGAACTACAGACCACACCTTCATAACAAATTTCGTGACAAATTGGTCTAGTCGAGTAAATCGGTTGTGACAGACAGAAAGGCAGACATTGAATCGATTTTAAAAAATGTATGCGATCGTCGGCGATTCAGATCTCAAGACAAATAGTATTGGCTAGGCTGGAAATACCAACAAGACGTGGGAAACATAGTCAAAGAGTTGAGAGGGATGCCCTTTTATTACCTTGAAGCGGACAAAGTCACACTAGTCACATTGGGCAACGAGTACAACGAGAATCGGATAAAGGTCAATCCCTACAATGGACCTAATAGAAGACTTGAGACTAATTCTTTACCACAACCTGGAAAACAGAGGGAAAGGAGAGGAATACCTACTAATTTAATCAACTATCAGACTGAACGTCTCAAAGTCAATACTTCCAAGGATCAAAGAGTTTCCCAAGTATCATAAGCCAGCCAAGTAGGTGAAGAAAACCGTTTCGGTGGAATATTCTTCTATGCATCGAATAACCGAATGGTTATTAGGACAGTTGCAAAGTATGGAAAAACAGTTTGAGACAAGATCGATTAAGAATTCAAGCGAACCCGGAAACCGATTAAGAGTCTTTTTGTCCTTTGACATCAAGGCTCTATTTCCGATGGAGATTGAAAAGGAAGGTCAGCTACCATTCTTAGACCTGTTCTTAAGGAGAAAGGAATGAGATTGGACTTGGAGAAAACCAATTTTAATAAGGTTTTATTCTCTTTGAAAAGTACAAAGTATTATGAGAATTTTTTCCGATGCGTATCGTTTTGCAATTTAAAACATTGGTGTCTACCTTAATTTATGCCTTCAAAATGGCTGCCTTTCAATATATCGATAAAATATATTTGAAAATTTTCCAAAAAAAATGTATAAATCCGTGTTTCCCATTCTTTTTACCAATTTTTACAGGTTGCAGAAGAAACTTCTCATTTGGCCCCGCATGGCGTTCCAAGCAATCCAATACCTCGAGCTCTCTCAAGTACTAGACTCAATGATATGAACCCGAACGGCGAAAGCTACGGCACATACCAAACCACTGGAGGTAATCTGGATATACCTGGTGCTAATCGAAATCCATTTGCACACTAAATCCGTCGCACCGATTATAAATAGCTTATTTTCGTTAAAATTTTATTTTAAGGAAAATCAATTTTTCACTCTAGGTTCTAATGCTCTTAACTTTATTCTCAACCTTTATATATTTTGGAAGTATACTCAGGCATTTGTGGAAAATTATATTATTATGCTTTCAAGGTTTCGAGAACCTTTTTATTTAGAAAGGAGCTAAAAATAGGTACATTTTACTAGAAGAATAGGCCTTAACACATAGACATATTTTTAGTAAATAACATTAAAAGCACTTAGATGCTAGTTTACGCTTTTTAAAATGTAATGGCTGCCAGGACGGAAGGTTCAAATGAGGGGCTTACTTTTGTTTTCTTGCATACATATGGGGAGCAATATTGAAAACATAGAAGTAGCATTATTTGATTTGATTTGCGTTTAGTGAGCCTAAGGCATTATTTTATTTTATTTATTTTTCCTTATTTTTAAATCAAACTAGATCGAGTGTTGCTTGGAAATTGTTAGTAAAATGAATTAAATCATTATTGTATTATTGCGTGTACAGTATTGCCAATAAAATTATAAGCCGTTTCATTATAATTGATTGTGATTGTTATACGCCCCCATGTTGGACAGTTTGACGAGAAGCTTAAATCGATTTCATATCATTTTAATCTAAAGACTTTAAAATACTTTTTATTAAGCGAATTATGATTTTTGTCATAATCTAGGCGCATTATTAAAAGGAAGTAAAATAGTCGTCATAGTATATCACTGATACAATCATGCACATGAATCATAAAATCCAATACATTGAAACTCTAATACTTACATTCTATTCCATTTAGTTTGACTAATTGATAAATATTAATTGTGAATCACTGCTTAGGGTTGTATATAAATAATTACTGGGGAAGTTTCACCTATGTAATCGGCGATTTCAAATTTTCGATGTTATACACCATATTTGAATTATTTTGTTTGTTATATGTATTGGCGAAAATTATATTCACTAATTACTACTTGACTATATTTTCATAGTTTGATAAATTTAAGGTTTAGTTTAACTAAACTAAACTAAACTAAAGCTATTCTATATATTCAATTTCAAAGTTGATAAATGTCCGAATAAATAAAATTAGTCCTTAATACTGGAGAAAAACGAGTAATTTACAAAAAAAGCAGAAAACGAAAACGACTTCAAATGATATTACAAAATGATACACCAAAGACAAGAAAAAAAAACTATTGAAAAGAAGAAGAAGACTTTTTAAATATTACCTTAGATTATATTATTATAAAATAATGTACCATTTAACAAGTGTATTTTACTGCAAATATTTCCAAGTTATTATACTGAAGTGAATCCGGTGAAAAAAAGTGAAGTATTACTATAAAATATAAATTAGTTACGTAAGGTTACGTTTAACGGAAAATTAAGTAACAAAAATACAGTAATAATTACAAAAGGGTATAATCGCGAAAAGGAAAAAGTAAAACGCTACATTCATAAGGAACATTGAAGAATAAGGGTACATATTGCGGAGGCAACTGCAAAAGAAAGATAAAAAATAAATGACTTGAAATATGCTGATATTATTATATATTTACGATATTTTATTGTTGTGTATAGGTGTATTGTACAGCACTGTAAAAATTATTTAAATAAAGAAATGCACTCTATAATATGTTAAATTAAGGTATTTGTCTTCTATGAATATACTCGTATTGAAAGGTTAGAAGAAAGGGTTTTAGTGCAGAGATGCAACTTTTTCTTCTTCTTTGCGCTACAGTTCAATGTCGGTCGTCGGTTTTCTGAAGTCTCCGTCTCCACTCTTCTCGGATGATTTCGGAAGCTAAACAGCGCGCATGCTACATTGTTCAGACAGGTTGTCCTTTACGTTGGTAATTCATTTAGCCTTACTTTTTTCAACCAAAGCTTTATATATGAATATATGATGAATATATGATATATATATTTATATGAACTTTGTTTTCCTGAGCACATCCTTTCTTTTTAGAGCAATACAATGTAGAACGTTTTGTTTGCAAGTATGATCTGTATATTGATTTGGTTAATTCCTTTGTTGTCCTTTGTGTGTGTTTTCTAAGTATTCGAAATTCCTGACTTGTGTTTACTGTCGCATTTTGTCGGATTTCGATTGATTTGAAGTATGAGTTTGGTCTACCTTTTGATTATTTCAAGGAGAACATTTTACCCTCCTTCATCAAGCTTTACCTGGCTCTTCGATCGTGCTAAGTTGTTTACATCACCAGCGTAGTTCACTACCTGGGATGATTTATAGATTAAGGTACCATTTAGATTTACTCTCATCCCTTATATCATATACTCCAGAAAGATAATGAATCATAGTTCTTGGCTGGAACGCTGCTGTGACTCTTTTCTTAAAAATGCAGTCCACGGACGATTTTTCTATTGAAATCCGCTATCTTCTACTATCTTCACGTCATTTAAGGGTAGTGAATTAAATACTAACTCAAGGTGAAATTCTTATTTTACAGAATCATCTTTGTCTTCCGTTATAGCATATATTTTGATTAACCAAACGTAGAAAAATTTAGTTTTCAATCGCCAGTTGGTCTGAAGTCTGCGATGTTGCGGGCGATATGTGGACGATAGTTTTAAAAATAACCCGTGTTTGAGAGTCAAATACGTCTGATAGTAGCGGACCTCCTAATCCACATGTGGATCCACGTGTGGCGTCAGGAGCGAGCAGTTAGGATAGCTGTGGCTCGTCACTCAGAGCAGCAAGAAATACAAAAACTCTGGCCTGGTGATACGAAAGGGCCTAGGGGCGAGCAACTAGGGCTCGATTACCGGCGAAGCCGAAGAGTTATTGCATATCAAATTTCTCCCACCTTAATGTGTTCTAATACTCAGAACCATGGAGGGCGGCAGGGTGAACGACATTACGGTGAATTTCAGATTTGAGACGTTCATTGATACATCGATCACAACGAACACCAGTTGTGGAACGCCCCTTCGTCCTAGTTGACTTAAAGTCGGGCTTTATATATGGGGTCTTTTCAGACCTGGGGATCAACCAAAATTGCACACACACATTATTGGAATTCAGTTCAATCTGGAACTTTTGATACCAAACCCTAAACGGATTACAAAGGGATTACATACGAACAAAAGCGGAGTGTACATTTTTTTTTTCACCGAATATAGTCATGTTGGGTATCAAATGAAACGTATTGACCAGTACTTTTCGATGCCTGTCTCAGTTTTAACATTCGTTGAAAAGACGGGGAGTGGGAACAGTTGAAATTGATCACTTCTTTAACGGAGCCAGTCTCAGAAACTATCCAACCGAAAAATCTGAAAAAAATCATGAAACTGCCTGTATACGGCGTCCAGACCTCGAAATACTCTCCATATTGATATCTGCCCAAATTAAATGAATAATAGTATATTATTATATGGCTGGTTTGACAATGAATGTAAGCTAGTAACGGAACGGAAGAATGCCGTATACCGAGTAATGTTGCATTCTCAAAGAACGCGGGCACGCGCAGAGACTTATCATGAACTCCGGCGAGTGGAGAAGCGACAGACGGAAAAAGGAAGCCTGGGAGAACCAACAAGTCTGTGAACTAGAAAAGTACAGGAAGCAACCGCACCAAGCGCAAGTTTTACCAACAAGTCAGCAGGATGAAGCCTTATACACCTCGATCCTCATCCAGCTGAGACAAAGAGGGAAATCTGATTTCCGACAGAATGGGCATATTAGAGCGATGGGTTGAGTACTTTGACGAGCTACTGAACAACCAGAACATCGACGAGTTGGAGGTCCCGCCAACTGAAGACGACGGACAAATGCTGCCGCCACCAAGTTGAGGAGAAACAGTCCGTGCAATTCATCGGTTAAAAAATCATAAGTCGCCAGGAGCCGATGGAATTACAGCCGAATTGGAGGCGACCAGTTACACCAAGTTGTTCATCAACTTGTGTTCAAGGTATGGGACAGCGAATCAATGCCTGACGATTGGGAACGAGGCATTATCTGACTCATACATAAAATGGAAGATATCACACAGAGCAGCAATTATAGAGGTATCACGTTGTTGAATACCATCTATAAGATATTCTCCATCATCCTGCTAGGCCGGATAGCCCCATACGCCCAGAACATCATTGGCCCATATCAAAGAGGCTTCACTCCAGGCAAATCAGCAACAGATCAGATTTTCTCTGTGCGGCAAGCGATGAAAAACTGTTGGAATATGGACAACAGTTGCACCATCTGTTCATCGACTTTAAAGCCGCCTATGATAGCATAGCCAGGGTAAAACTGTACACGGCCACGAGAGAATTCGGTATCCCGACGAAATTAATGAGACTGACTAGGCTGACCCTGACCAATGTGGGATGCCAAATAAAAGCAGCAGGATCACTCTCAAGACCATTCGACATCAACAATGGTCTACAAGAAGGGGATGCCCTATCATGCCTCCTCTTTAACCTGGCCCTCGAGAAAGTGATCCGTGATGCTGAGGTGAATGCAAGAAGTATGATCCTCTTTAAGTCCACCCTACTACTGGCCTATGCTGACGATATCAACATCATGGGAAGAACGACCTAGATCGAGCAGGCGCCAATCGGCGCGAGATCTTGGGCTGCACATCAATGAAGGCAAGACAAAATATATGGTGGCAACGTCAGCACCGAAGACGAACCAACCAACAACATCACACCGTACCGGTCAAACGGGAAGAATAAGGATAGGAGAATATAACTTTGAGACCGTTGAAAATTTCTCCTATCTAGGGTCGAAAATCACAACCGATAACAGCTACGATGATGAAATCCGCGCACGGTTGTTGTCAGCCAACAGAGCCTATTTCAGCTTACAAAAACTGTTTCGCTCGAAACGTCTCACCATAGGGTCAAACCTCTTGTGTGTGTGTGTGTGTGTGTGTATGTATGGTGGGGGAGAAGCTACAGCTTCTGAGCTTCAGGCCGTGTTGGCCCATTGTACTCGCCACCCCCGTCTAACGGAATATTCCGGATTCGTTAACGTATCGCAGGATTTCCGTTAGTGGATGTGATGCTACCCGTCGCAATTGGAGAACATCGGCACCAAAGATCTGTTGCCTGATGCGTTCATAGGCGGGGCATTCACATAGAAAATGCTCCGTGGATTCCGCTTCCTCATTACAGGAGGGACACGTATCATCTTCGGTAATTCCTATTCTGAACATATGCCCAGTTAGTGAATTATGGCCTGTCAGAATGCCCACAATACACCTGCAAGTCCTCCTGCTTTTGGACAGGATAAACTTTCCGGTACGTATGTTGGGTTCTGGCAGGAAAAATTTGGTGTGTCGAGCAGCATTTAGGCTCTGCCACCTGTCGTTATGGGAAACTTGTTCCCAGTTTTTGAAAACAGATTTAGCCAATGCTACTGATACCCCAATTGCTGGCTCCGGTCCCGGCATAGGGGAGATTGACCCCTCTTTCGCTAAAGCGTCCGAGATTTCATTTCCCTCTATGCCACAGTGACCAGGTAGCCAGAGTAGTTCTGCCGTATTGAATCTAGACATAGAGTTCAAACGGTTTCTGCATTCCTGAACGATGTTCGAGGTGATCAAAGGACTGCTCAATGCTCTCAGTGCAGCTTGACTGTCACTGCAGATTGCGATGCGCCTGCCTTTCAACCGCTCGTCAATCACCCAGTTTGCCACCCTTAGGATCGCATAAACTTCGGCTTGAAAAACCGTTGCATATTGTCCCAAAGGAGAAGCCTACTTCTCGTTTTTATTCGAGAGGTAGACTCCGGCTCCAGAACCCTCTTCTGTTTTTGAGCCATCGGTGTAGAAGACTTCCGTATATCCCGCCACGCATTCCTATGGGTCTTCCCAGTCCTCTCTACGCTTCAGGGTAACTACATATCAGATGTATGGGGACCCCACCCGGAAAGTCTATAAGAGCAATATCTATGGTAGAAAAAGAAGACGAGGCAGACCCTGCTTGAGATGGAGCAATGGCGTAAGTCAGGACGCCAGACAGCTTTTAGGGATATCGAATTGGTGGACCTCGGCGCAAAACCGGGATGTCTGGAGTTCCTTATTAAGGCAGGCCTAGACCGGATAACAGTTGTTGCGCCGTTGATGATGACGATTATATTTTTGGGGAAATTAGGTAGAAACCCCCCTTAAGTTTGCCCTAGAGTTATAAATATTTATAGTAATATAGAATATAATATGCAGCAAGTTTGATCGAAATCATACTATCACTTACAAAATTACAGTAGCCCAAAATTGGCTTTACCGTGTAAATTTACTGGAACTAAATATCAATATCACACTAAAGTGAGCAGTCTGACACGCTAAATGCATGTACATAACGGGCTACGTATAAATGGGATAGTTCTGCACTCAAATATACTCGCAGTAGAAGGAAACAAAACCTTTCATATCTGAAGCGCCAAGCTTCCGGTTTCAGGACTTGTTTAGATTTGTTATCCTAAAATATGTGATTTCAAATTGATTGTTTTATGAAAGGTGATTTCATATCTTCCTGGTTCCATATTTGTATATCGCATCTAGTGTGATCGCGGGTGATTTTTAATTTCGATCGACGATAATATTTTTGTAGACATTGCATTTATATATATAGATACTCCATTCGCGTGTTGGTACGTGGCAATCTAAAGTTTTTGTTCTGGTAAGATTTGACCAAGGAACTGATCGGGATGGGAAATGCTCAAATCGAACAAATTAAATGAATTGAGGGAAAATTGGTTTTCACTGAATGAAGACATCAGTCAATCCCTGAATAGCCAGCCACAAGCACTTTCTAATCCACCCTATCCACAATTCCAGACTGACCTACAAGAAATAAAGACGGTGCCCAATTGTGTCAAATCCGGTGCAGTGTATCTCCTGGGTAAATAGTGTAAAAACCGCAGTGCAGGTCTTCGTAAATGTCCGTCAAAAGCCGATCTACAGAACTATTCTCCGGCATGTCAGACTTAAAATAAGGGCTCCTCCAGACTCCGCCCTTATCTCGTATAACATTTTCGACAATGACTGTGGTAATGTCTGTCACTGTATTTCGCAGATAAGCGGAATATTAGAACTCTCGAACATTAGCTGCATACCACGTTTCAAAGAAATAAAAGTGTTGACGAGTTCTAGGCCACGAATAATCATCAACTTCCGCTTCTTGTTAACAAATTAAAAACGGAAGATTATTCCCAAGAAACAATACAGCTCTAAAGGAGCACTACAGAAATAAGGCACTTGATGTATTTGTACGAGGCCTAAATGGGGATCTCTTCAAGATGCTGATGATGCCAAAATCTAAAACCATTCCCGAAGCATATGCCTTATCCTCAGAATTCTAGCTTTACGAGTTTTTTCATCCATACAAATAAATAAAATTCCTCGTACTAATCCAACTGTCACCCGCGGTTTGAATACGTCTGAAAGGAATAAGTTGTACTTCTTCGGCATTTTCAATAGAAATAGCCTTCGGACACCAATACTCCATCTAAACCCAACCAACTCAAGCGCGCTGTTCTGGCGGAAGTTAACTCTTCGATTCACTCTCGTCAAGTAAACTTTATACAGCAAAGGATCCCGCGCAATACCAAAGGAAATCGCAGCGACTCTATAATATCGATGACCTCAATGAATCTGATGATTACATTGACAACCAATATTCAGTATGAACAAGAATATCATGAAGATTGACTTCAATCTTAATTTCTTTGAGGGACGTTTTTCCAGGGTCCATTACATAAGGTACGTTACGAAAGACTATAAAATACTTAAATTCGGTATTGACATAGGCGCAAATAAATATTTCATATTCACCAACAAAGCTCAAGGCTATATGCCTGTCAAAACCCGTTAAAAATTCACTCAAAGACGGGAGAAATCCTCATAACATAACAAATTAGTGGCCGCTTTTTGAAAGAATTTGGAAACAGTAAAATTTCGAAACTCTTCGATTTACTGGGTCTAAAATCTTCTGGCGGCATTGGTGATGGCACGTTGAAAGCCCTAGAAACAGTGGTTGACAGCATATCGTAATTCCCCTAAAACCAAAAATCAACAATCTCGAAGTTAATAATGATCACCAAAGTACCAACCTCCGAAACTGTCTTCCCTAATGAACCAATTTTAGACTATTTTATACCTATATATTTTATAACTCCCCTGCCTGCTCCTCAGGTGACAATCAATACAGACTGGTCATTGACTATAAGCAACTGAACGCTGCTACCATCCCTGACACCTATCCAATACAAGATATTGCAACACACTTGCGAGTTTTTGAACATTAATTTGACTTCCGGATTTCTCTAAATCCGCATGAAAGAAAGCGAAATTCCCGAAACCATGTTATATGAGTTCAAAGGCTTGCTTTTGGAAGTAAAACGGAATACAGTTACAGCATCACCTATCTAAGCAATAAGAAGCACATAAGAGATGGAAATCTCGACTCGAAGAGTTCATTTCCGAGCTCATCTATAAGCCTAGCAGGACTAATATGGTGGCAGATACCTTTTCTCGATTACCATTAGAAGTCAATGTCCGCACACAGCGTGGACGAGGATAGTAGTAACCTCATACCTCATTGCGAAGCCCCTATCAACGCCTGCAAGTTAGGAATTTACTGCGCGCGAGGAGCCTCACAATAATTACTTCAGGTTTTACATTGGTCCCCTAATGAGGGCCGTACCTTGCATCTTCTTCCAATATCCTTAAAATATCATATTTGCCCTTAATCACCATATTAGATCTCCCTTCAATATCTCTGAAACATTCTGAAATATTCTGCATCATTAAATTGCCATCGTACTTACATTTCTATGAATGCCACATATCAACGCTTAATATTTGTACCCGATCAAGGGGGGAAGTAATCCCTTCCCGTGAATTGTACTAGACATGGTACTCAAAAAATATGCTCACGTTTCATTTGTTCACTTGCAATTTTAATGTATAAAACGATTTGGAGTTCCGGTAGCTCGCGCTTCGGGTATAAGGATTTTGTGTCCACCTTATGTGAGAAACCTCTACACACATTTGTCCATCCGTATATAGTTCCAAATCCAACATATTCCTTCATATTTTTCCAAACTGCAAGATGTAGGTACATATTACAGACATAGATCACCATCCCCATCAACGGCACAATAACCCGTATTCAGTCTCAGTAAGGAACTCCGGATATCCCGGTTCTGAGCCGTAGTCCACCAAATCGATATCCCTACAAGCTGTCTGGCTTTCTACTATAGATTTGCCTTTATAGATCATCCTCACCGATACGGATTAGGTGATCCGCTCACCGCGACCTATTGAGCCGCATTTTATCCACAACCAGACCGTCGTGATATCGCTCATAGATTTCATCGTTATAGAGGCTACGGAATAGCCCATCCTCAAGTATGGGGCCAAAAGTTCTTCGAAGGATTCTTCAGGATCGCGGCCAAAAGTTCGCAACTTTTCTTGCTAAGAGCCCAATTCTCCCAGAAATACATGAGGACTGACAAGATCATTGTCGTGTCTAGTAAGAGCATTGACCCTATGGTGAGACGTTTCGAGTTGAACCATTTTTGTAAGCTGAAATCGGCTCTGTTGGCTGCCAACAATCGTACGCGAATTTCATTGTCATAACTGTTATTGCTTGTGGTTTTCAACACTAGATAGGAGTAATTTTCAAAGATCTCAAAATTGTAGTTGGGTGGAGCTGAAGAGGATGGTGCCTCTTGCATTAACATCTCCAATGCGAAACACTTTTTCCACGGCCAGGCTAGTCTTAGTCCGATGTTAACGTTGAATGGTTTCGAGAGTGACCCTGCTGCTTTTATCTGACCTCGTACATTGGTTCTCAGAGGTGGCAGTAAGGAAGACGGAGCGGCAAGCCTGTGGGCCAAACCAAAACCAAGTGGGCGAAGAGAACCTCCATTGTGGTGGTACCGGGAGACGCTGTACTCGCTTGCCGGCAGTGATGCCGTAGGCGAATGCTCCAAAGGCCTAATCAGGGCAATCAGACCCGAGTCTGCATGGGGACTCATCTGAAGTGGCAAATTTGTCACGAAACCTCACCAGGGGTATGCTGGTACCATGGGAACCGGGATAGCCCCTGGACCCTCATACTTCGGGTGAACTCCCGTTGTATGTGATTACAGCTCGGTTGTTTGCGGTTGGCCCCATAGTGGGAGCTCCATGGGGGTTGTTGGTTGTGCTCAAGCGAGAAGAGACCTTTGGGCCTCGGCGTGGTGTTGCGTTTCAACACGGGTGCCGTACTCCTTAGTCCGGTAGGGATTTAGGTAGGTCTTCCATCCACCAGTATGAATGCTGAGCCATGCACTTGGTACAGACTGGTACTTTTGTTGCTTGTCTCAGCGGGGCTGTGATTGTGGTCACAAAATCAATCCGTGTCTTAAGAGGACCGTGGGATTAAGTCGTCCGGGCAGGTGCTCACGTTAAACCCTCAAGGACTTAACTGGCCTCGCACATTTGTCAGGGTCAGCCTAGTCAGTCTTATAAATTTCATCGGGATACCGAATTCTCTCAGGGCCGTGTACACTTTCAGCCTGGCTATACTATCATAGGCGGCCTTAAAGTCGTTGAAAAGATGGTGCAACTAATGTCCATATTCCAACTGTTGTTCCATCGGCTAGATTGGAGCCTCTTTGGTATGGGCCAATGATATTTTGTGCTTATGGGGCTATCCAACCTAGCGAGATAATGAGGAATATTTTATAGGCGGTATTCGGCAACGTGATACCTCTACTGCACTGTGTAATATTTCCTTTTTTATGTATGAGCTGCTTCATTTCTTGTCGCCAGGCATTGATTCGCTGCCCCACACCTTGGCCATCAGTGTAGGAACCGCTTGGTTTAGTTGGTCGTTTCCATATTTAACCGATTCGGCTGTAATTGCGTCGGCTCCTGGCGACTTATGATATTTAAGTCGATGAGTTGCACGGACTCTTTCTTCTACACTTGGTGGTGGCAGTATTTGTCCGTTATCTTCAGTTGTCGGACCTGAAACTCGTCGATATTCTGGCCGTTGAGCAGTTCATCAAAATACTCAACCCATCGCTCAAATATTCCCATTCCCCCGGGAGAATGAGCATCGAAGTGTGGCGCGGCAGGATTCGCAGCATTTGGAATTTATTTAGAATGTTGCGAATGCGGACAAATAGATGGCGCGGAACTCTCCTCGTGTTTTAGAACTCGCCACGGGAGTGGAGGATTAGCGGTGAGAAAGTGCCGTTGGTTGGGACAGCAAAAGACCGCATGGAGATAAGCTGGTCTCTTCTGCTCCAACCGCCGGTGCGAATACACGAGTCCCTCGGTTCTCAAAGTAATGAAAGTCTGCAATGAAAAGTTTCTTTTAAAAGCGAGTGCATGTACGTAATGACCAACATTGTAATTAACTAACTTTATTGATTTCGGCACTAGACTATACTTTTGTGAAGTGGAAAATGTTCGAGAAGAAACAAATTATGTAAACACGTGTTATATGTAAAATTTGGATGAGTTTATTTTAAGGTGGAGGATTTACCCGTCAAGGTTTCAGCTTGAGTAGTCCAAAGAGGTATATAAGACTTCATCCTCCTGACTTGTTGATAAAACTTCCGCGCCTTTTGCGGTTGCTCCATGTATTTCATGAGTTGGAAGACTCCCAGGCCTCCTTTTTCCATCTGTGAAGTCACTTCTCCGCTCGATGGAGTCCGTGATAGGTCTCTGCGCGTACTCACGATCTTTGATAATGCAGCATTGCAACTTCTATCAACCATTTCGCATGAATAATCCGCAATCCGTTATCATTGGTACTTCTGTGCAAGCTATGGGAGCCGACGTATCGTCTGGATAAGGGCTCCGCCCCTACTTGACTGTTAAAATATTCAAGTATGACTTTTATATCATACTTGGGGACAAGGTATCGGCTAGTTGCTGAGCAGCATTCGGTCTGCACAAGGAGCGCACGTTCTATGAAAAAATGTGCAAATCGTTATTGCGTTTTCGTTGCTGAGTTCGTAGTTGCTTTGTCAGTCCAGTCAAAGGCTCCTGTTGTAGCGTCTTAACTAGTTGTTTTCCGTGTAGGGTTGTTAGCCCTACCCAACCCCCAATCAAGAGGATCAGTTGGTGCAATTTGTCTCGTTCTTAGGCGCGATATTATCCTCACTCTAAACAAACAAACTGTCCATTACCGAATACTATACATATACATGCACGTATAAAAATTGAGCGTACCCGTATTTCCAATTTACTTCGTGCACAAAAGCATACATATGTATATATATAGTACGTATATTGAATACCGCTGGTTTAGTGTACCAATATATCTCTTTGCATCAGACACTTCCCGTAAACTTCATTAGCACGTATATATGCCTACATACACACACGTGTCTGTCTGGAGTAATTAATATTGATATACAAATGACAAAAAAAATAAAATAAAATATTTTTTTTTCATCCCCATTCATATGAGCTCATTTCGTTGTGGTATTGACGAATTGATATGTGATGATGACGTCATACACGTTGTAGAATGCACGAAATTCAGAAAAGATGAATTTTCTTGACCAAATTGTGCCTCCCTTATAGCGAGGCCAAATATTGTGCGTCTAGGATGAATTAAAGGGGGGTTACCGAGTAAATTTCTAAAATATGGAAATATACTATTATTAACTTCATTTGTACAGATATCGGAATCGAATGTAATTTGTGGCCTAGGCCTTAAATTTTGAGAACGAGATTTGCTTCACTTTTTAGGCCACACATTTTGAGCACTCACTCGTCTATCTTTCACCCAATATCAGAAAGCAGATCATTTTCGAGAAGTACTACTTCTTTCGTTTGATACCCCACATGACGATATTTAGTGAAAACAATTTTACACCCTCCCTTCACATGTATTGGGAGCCCCCCTCAAACTCAACACAAAATGGCAACACGTGCTATACGTAAAGAGATTCACAGACACACCTCCTTACCAAATTCCGTGACAATCGGTTTAGCCGTTTGCGAGTAAATCGGGTATGACAGACAGATGATTTTAATAAGGTTTTGTTTTACACAAAACCTTAATTAGAGGTCAATTCAAATTTGAAGTTCAGTTGCTTTAGTCTGTAGAATAAAGAGGTTTTTTATTCGGATAATTTCATAAGTTATATAATAAATGAAAACTTCGAAAGAAAACCGGTTTGTCTGCTTGCCTGTCTGTCTGTCGTACGCACTTTTAACAGAAACGTCTGCCCCGAGTGACATGAAATTTGGGGAAAAAGTGGGAGCTGTGAACGCCCAGACATACGGTAAATTACATCTTTCTACGTTGAATGTGAGGGTAAGTTTTGCATACATGCCAAGGGGGGGTGTACATTTTTTTTACCATGTCATGTTGGGTATCGAATGAAAGGTCTCGATAAGTACAATACTTTGGGAAGCATTTGTTGGGAAAGCGGGGTGTTCGAGAGGTTAATATTGATGATTTCTTTAACGGACCCGGTCTCAGAAACTACCAAACCGAACAATATGAAAAAGGTCATGGAGCCGCCTCTATACGGTCCCCAGTCTCCCAAAGATTCTGAATATCCACATGTACTCAAATTAAGCTAATAATAGTATATAACTTTGTTTTGGGGGAAATTGACTAGAAAATCCCCTTAAGTTCGTCAAAGAGCTACAATTGTGTTTTGTGGATTTCTTCTATCAAAACATTTCAGTGGGCCACTAAAAATAAGATAAGCGCGTCACAAATTGGATCAAAATAGTAACTTTAAACGAAAAAGCATCGAGTGCAATGGATTTCAAGCGCGAATAGAAATATCGAATGGAAGAAAACCGGGAAAAACCCCAGCCCACACCATTTCACGCAGCGGCCAGATTCGATTTTATAAAAAATCATATGGCTTGGACGGCAAAGTGGCATAATGTCATTATTTCAAATGAGCAGAAATTAATCTAGATGGACCCGACAGATGTAGCTGCTATTGCAGGATCTTCGTACAAATGACCCCTCAAAACGGGACAGCAACTTCGGAATTGCCTCGATCATTAGAACGGTAATTGTGTTTTATAACAAAAAAAATAAATACAGACAGATTTAGCCTTAGACGATATTCCAAACAGCTATTCAAAAAGTAAATAATAGCATAGAATTCATATTTCAGCAAGATAATGGCAGTATTTATGTAATAATAACGTAAAAAAATGTCCGTCCCGTTCAATACAATTTTTTGGCTGAAAAGCTCCAGGAATTAATTGAATGGAAAATGCTTGCGGCATTTGAGCTAGAGCTGTTTACGGAAATAGCCGGCAGTATTTAGCAGTAGCGAACTTAAAACCACTAATTTTGCAAATGGTGTGCATACTATCTACTAAAAACTCCAAATTCTGAGAACTATTTTATGCTTCAAATTGAACCATGCATTTTTAAGGTTTTGTTGCAAAACAAAACCTTATTAAAATCGGTTCAATGTCTGTCTATCTTTTTTTTTTATGCCTTGGAAGGTGGAAAGGTTCAAAACTTACCGCTGGCTCTTGCCATACGGTTAATGAGACTTTTACTCACTAAAACCACCTCCTTCGCTTACCCCGCGGGATAGTCATTTCGGTATTACATCGTGGGGCAGGATCAGTTATGAACTGCAGCTTCTGTCGTTATTTGTAACTTTCCTCGGAAGCTCCTCCATCCTCAGCAGATTGTGGATCGCCTTTATTAATTTTTCCACCGCCCTCCAAGATGTTTCAGGGGCTAGGTTGTGGTCGACGATACTCTCGGGTGTCAACCGTGCCTCGGCGTCAATCCTCCGCCTCCGCTCTGTGTGCGGCGAATCCCGGGCAGTGAAAAACAACATGCTCCGCATCTTCCGGAATCATCACGCATGTCGGGCAATACGAGGGGTCGTCACGCCCGAAGCGATAAAGGTATGCATGGTACCCTCCGTGTCCGCTTAGGAATTGAGTTAGATGGTAACTAACCTCACCGCGCCTTCGCTTGATCCATTTAAAGACAGACATCTGGAATAATTCTGTGTGTCCAGCGTCCTTTAGGTGAATCATCCCATCTTTTTTGCCATTCCAAAATAGATTCACTTCGTGCCAATTGCCGACCATTCGTATAGGACTCGCCCATTGCATATGATGGATCATAGAGGCGTCGACCCTCGTTCGCCAAGATGGCGATGGGAATCATGCCGGCTATCACACACGCTGCTTCATCTGAAGTTGTACGGTAAGCGCATGACATTCGCAATGCACTCAATCGGCATGGGGCTGCGATTTTTCTTTTGTTTGCTCCCACCTTCAAAGACGATGCCCAGACTAGAGCTGCATAAAGCAATACGGAGCTAACGACACTCGAGATCAGGAGCCTACGGCTTTGCCTAGGACCACCTATATTTGGTAGCATTGCCAACAATGTAGCCACTCCGGAAGCCTTGGTTGCTAAATTTTCAAGATGGGACTTGAATTTTAGTCGATGGTCAACCATGACTCCAAGGTATTTAAGCGTTGGCTGCGATTGTATGATGTGTTCACCAATCCTGATCTTTATCGATATCTGCTTCCTTCGCTAATCAAGACTACCTCGGTTTTATGCTCCGAGAGTGTCAGACCAGCTTCCTCTAGCCAAGACCTGACTGCTTCGTTTGTGAATACCTCGATTTCATCAATGTCTTTCGCCACGATAGTTACTCTGATATCGTTAGCGAAACCAATGATTGTCACTCGTTTGGGTAGTTGCAACTTTAAAATTCCGTCATAGATTATTATCCACAGGAGAGGAGCGAGGACCGATCCTTGTGCAACACCGTAGGAGAAATTCCATGACTATGTGCGCCGGATATTTAGGAGCGCCCAAATTGGCTAAAGCCGCAATTATTTTGCTCCATTTTGCCGTATTAAAGGCATTCTTCACTTCCACTACCGCGCAAGATTTATTGGCTTCCATTGCTTTTTCCGCAATCGCCGTCACCGTGCTGATGGCGATGACAGTAGATCTTACCTTTCGGAATCCGAATTGCCTGTGTGAAAGACCACCGTCCTTTTGTGTGATTGGTGCAAGCCTATTGAAGATCACCCGTTTGAAAAGTTTGCCGATGCAGTTTAGCAGGCATATAGTTCTATAAGACGAAGGATCACCCAAAGGTTTATTTGGCTTCGGGATTACCGAAGAATTAGGCACGTCGTAAATGTTTCAGCGAACCACCTTGGAAATGTTTGTACGGCCACTGTCAGTGCTTTATTCGGAATGCTGTCTAAACCTGGGGCTTCATTTTCGGCAATCTTCTTCGCGGCTTCCAGGACTTCTTTGGTGGTTACCTCGGGAATTTCACCGGGATCTACCTGGACAGTGGGTAAGATCGACTCACTTGAAACTTGTGGAAAGAGAGTGCTAATGATTTTCCGTAGCAAATCAGGGTTGGTGATCGGCGGTGAGCGCTTTTCTTTGATTGTTGCCATAACTGCCTTTTATGCACCTCCCCATGGATCGAAGTCCGCTTCCTTGCATAACCTCTTGAAGTGTTCAGTTTTACTTCTAGAGATGGCTGCTTGCAATTTTTTTCTCGCTTCCTTATATTGCTTGTGCAACTCTTCAGACTCAGATCGGTTTCTGCTACGTTGGCTATGTCTTCTGGCTTTAAGGCAAACTTTGCGAAGTTCTTCGATTTCGGTATTCCACCAGAAGTTGGGCAGTCGTTTTTTGAGTACTGTGCGGCGAGGCATGGAAGCATTACACGCTTTTTGTAACTTTTCAAGGACCTGCGCTATCTTTTCTCATGCATTTCCCACCGGCATCGCTTCCTGGAGAAGTATTTCCTCGAACATTTCTTCATCAGGATTTTTGGAGGTCCAACCCGGTACTGCAGGGCTCTTGATTCGCTTCGCTCTTGTCGTACCCTCCATCTGGAAGATGATAGCTTGATGGTAACTGTGCGTATATTCTTCGTTCACCTGCCATTGGAGATCCTTAGATAATGAATCGCTGACAAACGTAAGGTCTATCACCGATTTCATATCCCGTTTCCGAAAAGTATTGACGCCGCTAGTATTTGCCATAACAACGTTCAGACGTGAAAATACTTGGAGCAATATGCGGTCTCTAGCATTTGTTTTGCGACTTCCCCAAACTTCGGCCTAAGCGTTAAAATCGCCAGCTATTATTATTGGGTTGTGGCGGCTTGCTTCAGAAGCTAATTTTTCCAACATAAGTGCGAATTCATCTAGCGTGAGGCTCGGCGGAGCGTAGCAGCTGAATATATGAATGCCGCTTACCTTAGCTCGTGTGAATCCGTGTTCTATCCTATTGTTCGTATTTTCGATCGCTCATTGGTCTGTCTGTCTGCCTTTGACTTCCATTCATCGATCCGATCCTGGTCCAACTTCACTCCACTCAGAGGATTGAAAGATCGACCCTTCAAGTGTGGAGAGTGGAGTCAGCACACACTCTGCCTTACAAACGAAACCATGCCTTTGACCATCATTCAGAGGAGGTTCAGTGCCATGCAAAACTAAAAGGGACTCAACGAATCCCCCTAGAAGATCCGCAAAAATCATGTCACGCATAGTGGCATAGCGAGTACCTTCGGCGGTGAACCACTCGGCATGGCCAACATGCTGGACGGGTAACCCCCAAAGACCACCTCAATATTCTTTCGCTTCCGTCACCGAAAACTGCACTGTCTGGACGCTCTGTTGGAATTCGCTAATTAATCTGAAAAAAAACTGCCCTGACTCCTCTCGTAAGTTACATTCTGGACACGTCTAGAGTGACTTTCGCTCTACCGTGGTAACCGCCTGCATATGGCAGAAAGTTTCTGCTTTAGCGTGAGCACAATTTCAACCACGAGTGTTTCACTAGAGATGGCATAGTTTCTGCAAACTGTCTGCACTTTATTAATCACCCATCTGCTGGCATTGCTAGACCTGATTTGCAATGTCCTTTCTTAATGAATCCCGCCGACGTTCCAGACAAATTCCATGGTGAATCGCTTTGGTCACTGAAGTTGTAATTGCACCACAATATACTAGTGATTGTAATTGCGGTAGGGACATATCAGCACACAGTCGACATAGCTAGTCGAACCGACTAGTGGTTTAGACGCATGCTGTCCATTACGAGAGCCCAAACCAGTCACCAAGTCAGATGATTGCCGCCGGTTACCCGTACCGGACCTCAAAATTCTCCTTCTCTTTAGTTTTGGTGGTGCGTTTTGTCCCTAACTGCCAGGTGTGGTGATAGCTTCCTCAGTGAGTAGTTTGCAAGACTGCAAATTTTCTCCATTTTCCTCACCTTCTCCCAGCGATTTAGACTGAAGCTATCTTCCCTCCTCCTTTCACAACTGGGCTTGGGACTGGCTACGGCAGAGTTATTATCATTATTCTGTTAAGGAGAAGTCACACTGTGTCCTTAAAAAACTATTTTGCCCTCTTTACTTGTTACAGTGTACCCATTAACTATAGTAACTCAAGCAAACCTATAACCGCTGGAAATTGTAGTATATCCTCTATTTCCAAATCTTTCAAATTTGCGTCTGTGTGTTAAGTGTTCTCCCAGGTGCCTCAACCTAGAATGCACAAATGCCAGACACTGTCTCAGAATGTGTGGATAGATTTCAACACACTCCACGCAGAACCTGCAGGCAGTGCCAGTAGATATTCCTGGGTGAGTAGATATTCCTGAGTTTAGTCAGAAGTGATCGGTGAGAATTCCCAGTATGATTCGGAGGTTCTACTTAGTGAGATTTAAACAGTTCTTTGTGCGTTTGGGTTTGTATCCTCCAGTAAGCACCCTGGACTGCTCCATTCCTGGTAGACTTATCCAGTATAGTTCCCTCAACCATTCCTCACCATTTTTTAATGTCATAGCCATGAACCCGTTTCCGGTTCCATAGGTGGGTTCCGTGCCTGCTCCCTTCTTGGCTAGTTCGTCCACTACTTCATCGCCTTCCAACCCAACATTGTCTGCAATTAGAGTATCCAGGCATTATTAAGGGATCCGAGCGTATTCAGTCTCGTGATAGGTCTAAGTTGTGCCGAAGATATGGAGAGGAAGGGCATATTGCCAAGGAATGCAACGGGAATCCTAAATGTCTGATATGAATAGAAACATAAGAGAATAACATGGACTAGAGCACAGGCAGTTACCGTTACCACAGATGTGTAGAGGAAGGGCATATTGCCAAAGAATGCAATGGGAATCTTGAATGCGTGCTTTGCATAGAAACAAAAGTGAGTAACATCGACCATAATGCAGACAGCTTCAAGAAGGCGATTTAAGCTTTTCTTAAATAAAGTTCCTACAGCTGAATGTAAATCATTGCCAAACAGCTCAGGATTTGCTCTACTGAAGTGTGCTTCAAAATGACGTTGCCATCATATGCGAATATTTCAAAGAGTTCCACAAGGAAATTTTTGTATCAGACAGAAGCGGCAAACGGGAACCGAACAATCGAAAACACGAGCAATAGCCCTGTGGCGCGGCAGGATCTATCCACTTTGCGGAGCTCGCCACGGGAGTGGAGGACCGGCGAGAAAAGTGTGGCATGAGTTAGGGGCAGAAAAGAAACACATGAAGCGAGACTCTCTTCTGCCTCTAACGAGCATACGGTGACACGAAATATAAAAGTTAAAATACAAAAGTCTAAATATTACGCGCATGCAAATGATCAAAGTTCACTTAAAGAAATTCTATTAAAATGATTCATGTTCACAATGTTTGGCTTAATAATTCTCATAGGAATTAACTGTAAAGAAAGTTAAAGCCCAGAAGATTCACACGAGTTAAAGTAGGCGGTATTGACATATTCAGTTGCTACGCTGAGCCCAGCCTCACGATAAATGAATTCGTATTGATTGTGGAAAGACTAGGTTCCGAAGCAAGCCGCCATAACCCAGCAATATCGCTTGAGCCGAACACTGGGGTAGTTGCGAAACAAATGCAATAGGCCGCATATTGCTCGAAGTATTTGAGTGTCGTTCGGGCAAATATCGGCGCATAGCGACCATGAGGCAATCATCTTCTAGATTTAGCGTAGGACAGGAGTTTGTTCTAAAACCAGAAGGCACAGCCAACGTGGCAGGAACGGAACTGAGCCCGGTGATTTCCACAGCCGAGATAAAAGAGAGAGGAAAGTACCGCTAGTAGTCATTTCTAGAAGCGAAATTGAACACTCAATGGGCTATGCAAGAAAACGGACTCGGATCTCGTAAACGTAAAACTAGCCCTAATATATCATTAATTCCCTCTTCCCACAAGTTTCAAGTGAATCGAGGTGGTCGATAGATTCCGATGAAATTCCCGAAGTAAACGCTAGAAGCAGCGAAGAAGATTGTGAAAAAAAACACTAGGCTCAGGCTGCATTCCGAATAAAGTTCTGGTAGTTACCGTTAAAATAGTTCTACAGTGGTTCGCTGGAACATTTGCAACTTGCTTCAAAGTAGAAACAACAGATTCTTGTACTAATCCAGAAGCCTTTTCGGATCGTTCGTCTTAAATGGTATCGGCAATATTTTCGAACGGGTAATCCGTACCAGTACCGATCGCAGAAAGAGAGGGTGGTCCCTCAGTTAGGCAGTACGGATTTCCTCTCGATGAGAGGAATGCGTCCAGTAATGTAAAATGGAACAAAGTACTTGTGGCTTTAATCAAATTAGGCGCTCCCAAATACCTAGTGTGCATAGTCAAAGAATTTCTCCGGAAGAGGTTATTGTGTTATCATTCGAATGACTGACATAGGGTGTATAGAACAACACAAGGATCAATCTTCCGTCCTAACCTGAGGAATGTATGATTTTGAAGTTAAAAGTTGCTACATAGTTGGCAAAAATGCTGCTGGATGTAGGTGGCCCTAAGTAGAGTCGACGGCTCCATATCTTGACAGTTTTCAGCTCCATCCTGCAGGCAGGAGAAAACTTACAGCGCCATAGGGATTAGAATCGAAACCACGGTGAAGTCAGCTATGACATAACACGACTCCTAAGCAGATACAGAGAATGCCACGGTTCGCGCGCACAGAGGGAGCAGGTGAAAATTGACGCCGGGGCGAGACCGAGGAGCTTCAGGAGAAAGCAGCAAATAACCACACGAGTCGCAGTTCGCAACAAATCCTACCCCGCGATGTAATACCGAACTGACAGTTCCGCGGGGTAAGCGAAGAAGGAAGATCTAGAAAAAATCATAAAGCTGCCTCTATACGGTGTCCAGGCCTCCAAATACACTCCATACCGATATCTGCTCAATTTAAGTGAATAATTAGTTTATTACTATATTTTTGGGGAAATTGGCTAGAAACCCAATAAAGTTAATCCCAGAGTTATAAAAATTTGCAGTAATATAGACTGCAGCATGAAGCATAATATGTTCATCAAGGAAGCGCCCTCCCACCATTCCTCTTTGTTCTTGTAATGGACATCGTCACACGGGAAATCTAACGTCCAGCGCCCTATACGCTGTTTAATGCAAATGATGTTTTCCTAGCATCTAATAGCGAAAATGATGAAAAAAATCATCGTCTCATGCAACACGGCCTCAGATTGAATTTGAATAAAACTGAATTTTTGATGACCGATCCCCATGAAACAGGTACAATTACTGTCAGCGGCAGTGGACCTGCCCAGAACTAAGCGATTTAAATATCTTGGATTAATGCTATCAGGCAATGGAGAACTGGCATTCCACAACTGGTGCTCTTTGTGGTCGACATATTAACGAGCGCCTCAAATCAAAAATTTACCGCAACTTCGTCCGTTCTCTCGCTTTCTATGGTTCTGAGTGTTGGCCGACTATAAAAGACAACGAACGGCACCTTGCGATAATGGAGACGAAGATATTGCGTTGCGCTGGTGGCGTGACATGCTTTGATGACATCCGAAATGAGGATGTCCACCATCGATATGGGGTTGCACCGATTGTGAAAAAAAACGGGAGAAGCATTTTCGATGATATGGTCTCGTGATTCGCGCTAATGAGAAATGGAGATTGGTTTGAATATCGGAGTCGACTAAAATACGCTGTATGGGGATTTAAGGGGGTCACCTCGTGTTAAGACCGTTTTTTTTCGCTTTTTTTCCGAAGAACTGGTGAAAGTTACAAATACGAATTTTTTACCATATATTAATAATTTATTAAATTTATCATATATTTACTATGCATTCATAGTAATTTTCCCAGTTCGATAGCTTAGTTCATTATTGAAATACAGAGCAACTTATACACCCATCTTTGAAAAAGGTGTTTCCCTGCTGCCATGCTAGAGGGCGCAGTGATCATTTTAAAGGGAAAATATAAACGGCATTTTAACATTCGGACTTAACCACAGTCAGCAACCTAGGAGTATTAAAAAAAAATTCAAAACTAAATTTTTAGTACCCTGTTAAACTTTTTTGTGTAAATTTTGGCGTTTTTTCAAGGTTTCTTTAATGAATGAAAAAAAACTACCGAATTAATCGCAATTATCCTAGTTTGCGCACAGTAGAAATATGTTCTGAGTAAGTCTAGAAAATTTCAAAGAACTTCGTTTGACAGATTTTAGGCCATGGTGGCGGCATTTAAAAAGGAGAATGCGACTTTTAACCATAAAATCTTAACTTACCATTAATCTGCTACCTAGTCCATAAACCTTAGGTTTCTTGAAGAAACACATGTAAAGCTTTGACTTCAATTCTTATAATTATAGCGAAGTCATTTCAACGTCATTCGGACCGGTAAATAGGCGCTCTATTACGGCGATCGACATAAACCTGACATGTGACATTTTACTTGTTTAACACCGTAATTTCCGAACAACTCTGAATATAAAAAAATCACTTTGTTCATATATTCTACACTATATTTAGATACAATCGATTCCTCGGATCCGACACATGTGATGAACCCCTTAAAAGCCTCGCGATTGCATCCAGATCAGGCATTTGATGAAATAAAACCGACCACGACGAGTTGGCCCCGCCTGTGAACGGGACAAAGGCTGAAGAAAAAGAAGAAGAGTTCAAATCTCATTGGTGGCAGTGGCATTGTATCGTGATTTGACGTCGGATACCAATCGACTCAGCTGTGAATGAGTACCTGCGTCAAATCAGGATGATAACGTCGGGCGAGCGCAATGTTGACCATATTGCCTCCTACAGTGTTACGGTCTTGAATGAAGTACTCTAACACACTTCAAGGCCCTGACCCAATATGGGTTGTTGCGCCCACGGTTATTATTATTATTATTTTCCGAGTTATCACAATGTCGGCAGATGCCGGATTTTATCTAATACTAGCACTAAGTGCCAAGCATTTTGGCTCGGACGATCCTGCCTACTTAAAAACTAAAGGGGCGGTGGTGGTGGCCGGTGGTAGGTCAATGGGAGAATCCGTCGAATACTCCCCGCGACATCGAGCACGTATGCAGAATGGTGTACTTCTGCATGGTTTGAACCAGACTGTGCGAAAGTCCCAGCACATCAAGGGAAGCCGTGAGGGATTTAGGTACAATACCTGCAGCTGACAATATTATGGGAACTACAACCACCCGTTCGAGAAGCCAAATTTCTTTGATTTCCCGAGCCAATGGCTCATAGTTCACCTTCTTCTCCACGTATTTCTGTTCAATGTTGTTATTATGGGGGATAGCAACATCAATAATATACGCGGAGCGACCCGTCTTGTCAACTAACAGTACGTCAGGCTTGTTGTGTAGAGTGTGGCGATCAGTCAGAACTTGCCAGTCCCAATACATGCTGTAAGCAGAACTATCAAGTACTGCTTGTGGCCCATATTGGTAAACCGGACATGTTCCCGTGATGAGCCCGTGCTTGTATGCAAGATTTTGATGGATAACCTTACATACAGCATTATTCGTGTATTGCACCGGTGCCATAGCAGTACAGCCAGAAATGAGATGGTCCAATGTCTCTAACGCCGAACCATACATTCTGCACTGATCGTTTTCCACCCGTTCTTTCATGATGAGCTTTTTATAAGCTCGTGTGGCGACCACGCCGTCCTGAATGGCATACATAAACCTCTCCATCTCAACAAAAAGCTCCCCAACACACAGCCATCTGTTCGACAAATGGCTGCCAAAGACAATTCACGTGTTTACCGTGCATTGCCTTCGACTTCCATTCATCGATCCGCTCTTGGTTCGACTTCACCCCACTCAGAGGATTGAAAGATCGATCCTTCAAGTTAAGTGGAGTCAGTCCACAGTCTGCCTTACAGACAGCCGCATGCAAGGGACTCGCCTGCTCTTTGTTGTAAAATTAAGCGCGCAGCGAGTCGATTTGGCGATGACCAACACGCCCCTACCTCCGATGTCACGAGTCAGGTTCATCCGCTGAGACTTTGGATGATGCATTCGGAATTTGGACATTTGTCTAATCCAAACTCCATCCGAATATCATGGCTGAACATGTCTATTACTCACAACAGACTTCTAAGATGGTTGTGAGTCCCAGCATACAGCTTGATGTCATCTAAGTACATCAACTGTGTCAGTTCGCACTTAGCACGTAGGCCATATTTTATTGCAAAACCATGCCCTCTAGCATCATTCAGTAGCCATGAGATACAAAACCATACAAAACCAAAGGGGACTCAACAAATCCCCCTGGAAGATGCCCCTCCGTATACGGATGGGCCTTGAGGTATTACCACCCTCAGATGTACGCACTGATAAGGTGGTATGCTACCCTTCCATGACTGTCGCCAAAAATTTTATTAGTTTCGGATCAATGCGATACAGATGTAGGATATCGATTAGCCAGGTATGCGGAACGCTATCAAAAGCCGTGGAATAATCGATATATAATAGCAACTGAAGAGGTTTCTTTGGCCTCTAGTTGCTTGTCCTAGAACAACCGAGTCGATAATGAGTTGCTCTTTGCAACCCCTTGACCCAACTCGGCAGCCCTTCCGCTCCTCGGGCAAAATGTTGTTGGTCTCGAGGTGCGCATTGATCCTTCCACTAATAATGGACGTGATGAATTTGTAGAGGGTTGGTAAGCAAGTGATCGGTCTTGTATCTGCGGGGCCCTGCACCGTGTCTTTCTTAGGGATAAGGTAGGTAATCGCCGCAGTGAGGAAGGGTGGAAATTCCTCCGGCCGACTCATGACCTCATATATACTACGTGCCAACCGACTATGTATTATTATTGTTATTATTGTCGTCTTACCTGTAGCTATATTGACTGAAATAACAAAATCTATCGACAATAATTCGTATTTATGAAGAATACTAAAATAGATCACAAACCCAATGAGATGAGAAAATATATTTATTATTATCAAAATACAAAAAGAATAAATACATAACATGTATAAAATGAGGAAAGTCGTTATATGATAATTGAAATGTAATTTAAATACCATAAACTGATTTATAGAAATCTTATATTATACCTTACATGATGTGAGATTATAGAAAGTAATACAACATATGATCATGAGTTAAACTGGGGTTGTTTTGCCCCTGACTCCTCCCGGAAGGCGTCAGTCCTCTCAAGTATTTTATTATATGTGAAGAGGCAGTGGGTTGGGGCATGAAAGGAAATCGATGGTCGACTAAGTCGGTTTCGATAAGTACCGCATTTGCCGAAGAGGCGCGAACGCAGGAGTTCTTTTCAAAATCAATACCCATTCAGGAGATCCCAAAGATGGGAAAAAGTGAAAGTCAGAAAAACACATTAAATGCCAATGATGAAGGAGCGTACTGAAGAAATAATCTGGACAAGACTCATAGAGAACAGAACTCTAATTCGCGTGAATTGCCTTTTATGCAGCTCTAATCAAAAAAGCTATCAAAAAGATGGTCAGAGTTAAAAGGGTCCTCTCTAATAGGTCGCGGGAGGAGAAAGAAAGTCCCAGCAAGCACCGAAATCTGCTGTTCCAACAGTGTCATTTATCATATGTCGTCGATCTGCCACCAAACAAAAGAGTGCGGTAAAAAAGATGGTGATCCTATAGGGAATCAGCTCGCGTTTAGGAGAACGGAAGAACGGATCTTAAGATACGAAGAGGATAAAATTTCTACCCCAAGTGCAATTGTGCAAGGAAAAACTAAGGGGACCGAAAATAGTAGATGGACTAAGGTTGTTAACAAAAATAAAAGCCATTAGTACCTCCAGCAAGGGCAAACTGTCCTACGTGAGAACACTAAAAGAAGCTGATTTCGGAAATGTTCCGAAGGAACCAAAAAAGTGATTTCATGACTGAGCTGCAAGAATCCCGTTTGGGCAAAACTGATGACTTTCATAGGCAAGTTAAGAACTCACTTGGGGAGAATATCAGAGCACGGACTCAAAACATAAGATGTTTATACAGAGCAAAGATCGTGACGAAGTGACATCCAGAGGAGATTTCGATTTACCTTGAAAGAACAGTTTGGAGCGAGAAGAAACCATTGTGAGTTCGAGGAACACCTGCGGTAGTACTCAAACGGCCACCATGGATTCGAGTCGGGTGAGTTGTCTGCCATATGAGAGAGCTGACTTTATTAAAGAGGTGTGTAGGATCTCTAAGGATCGTGATGTAATATAAATAGGTGCTTCCATAGGCCCGTCCACGTTAGTGTCTTTTGAAGATTGTCGCCTCCTTAAAAAAGTCAGGCAGCTTGACATTCCCAAGCCAGACTAACCCATCTTCACAGTGCAGGCCCATATGTCTTCTGAATAATACATGTAATTATTTGAACGAATAATCTTCAACAGATTACTTCCGATTGCCGAAAAGAAAGGTGGTCTCGCTAAGAAACAGTTCAGATTTCGGAAGAAAAAGTTTACGACTGATGCGGTTAACTCGATGGCTAACGTAGCTAAAGCCGATCTCGAACAGAACCTATAATGTGCAGTGATAACACTTGACGTGAAGAATGCCTTCAATTCCGCGAGAGAAGTAAAATACTAGAAGCTCTAATTGAATTTGGAGATCGAAGTACCCGTTGCACTTCATTGCCGACTTTTCAATCGATAGGGTTCTGTGCTGCGATTCAGATGAAGGACCTAAATCATAGCAAACAACATCCGGAGTTTCACAAGTTTAGCTTCTTTAGGAGCATTCTTGCCGGTAATTATGTATGACAGAGTGCTGAGGTTAAATCTCCTTAACAACGTAGCCACCACCTGCTTCGCGGATGTCATTGGGCTGACGGTGTTTGCAGGCCTCCTCGATGAGGTCGAAATGAATGATCAATGAAACAGTTTAGACAAGTCCTGGCGGAAGCGGTACGCAAAGCGAAGGAAGAGTAGATGTATGAAGATAAAAGTTGGGGCGTAGGTACATTCCCAGCCTGCACTCAAGTATTTAGGCGTTATGACATATAGTGGTTAAATTTAAAATTACTTATCGAGGATGCAGTATCTAGGGAGTATAATGCCGGGACACTGCTGGCGAGAATGTTAACGAACACAATAATAATAATGGCGTAACAATCCAATTGGATCAGGGCCTTAAAGTGTGTTAAGGCACTTCATTCAAGACCGTAACGGTACACTCGCCCGAGATTATTACTCAAATTTGACTCAGATACTCATTCACAGTCTACTGGTATCCGACGTCAATTCACAATACAAATTCCACTGGCACCAGTGAGATTTGAACTGCGACCTTCCGTACGGCAGGCTTGTGCTCTAACCACTCAGCTATCTGGACACTCTAACGACAAGGATAATCAGCTTGATCCTACTATATGCAGCCCCAGTGTTGGCGAACGCGAAGTAAGTAACAAGGAAAAATGGTAGCTGCATATCGCATAACTGCACTACGAACATGTCGCGATCAATATCCGACGAAGCAGCCTGCGTGATAGCAGTGATGACATTGGCATTCTGGTGAGAGAGCACCATGCCGTTATGGTCGAGCGTATCTCAACGGTGTATCTTCTGCTCGTCGGCAGCAGTTAGCACGGCGTGACACTATTGCCGAGTGGCAGAAGAGATGGAACATGTCAGAGAAAGGACGACGGATTCACAGTATTTTAAAAGCCTTTGCTTTACACAAAACCTTAAAAAGGTTGGTTTATATCTGATTCACTTGGGGATACTTCACGTTCCGTTGCAAAATGCTTAAAATCTGCATTGATGATAACATTTCGCAAGTAACTGGGATATTACGTTATATTAGAAATAAACAGTAACTGTATCCGGTAGATCACTGGGCAGAACCTGATACCTTTTACTTATTGTATTATTCAGTCGAATGTATGTAAACGAATGCTGCTGCGGCTTTGTGTATTCCGTCCGGTTTAAATTAATGATGATTGATACAAGTACAGAAGCTTAAAGTGCCAAATTTCTAGCACGACGCTGATATCCCTTGTCGGCATCTAAATCATTTCTCTGCAATTCCCAAACATTAGCTTACAATTGACATCCAATTTACAACATTCACCCGCATTGACATCAAGCAATCGATGTTCTTTCAAAAGCCAACGGAAAGGGGTGGTGGTGTTACCAACCAAGTACTCAGCCAGCCGTGCGAGACTTGAGTACCCGTTCGCTACGTAACGGAAGGAAGTATTCAAATCGAAAACCATCATCTTAGATAAATCATTCGAAATGAGTTTTTCCTGTTCGATGTCAGGAAGGAGGAGAGCGTTTGGGATACCAAAGAATAACGGCAAGCCCGCGTGATAAATAAACTTATTTCTTATGTTTTCCCCCAATGACGTAGTTTCATGAATCGAATTCCATTGATTTAGAAAGTGCTTGCTCGGAAGGGGTTTCGGAAACCCTTGATTAATCGCATGCCATTTTACAGAGCGACATTGTATTCTACTTCGTTTATGCCTCCCCGCACCCGCCCTTTGGCTGTGTAGGAGAGGGGAGACCACATGCCACTTGATATCCAATAGCATTTTCTCGTCCTTGAATTTTAGATGAATCTTTTCACTTCTTTTGGGAATCTCCCAAATCCAATTCTTTCCAATGGAAGCGGTGGTAGCGCTGGTGGTAGTCCAGAACTAATGACTATTTTGTCGGGGTGTAATTACGAGCTCTATTGTTCCTATGTGAAATAAATCTTGATAGAAATTGAATAATGTCCGCTTCTGAGTTGCTGAGGGAGAACGAGTCTTTTGTTCCGAAGCCATGTGGCACCTTTGACTGGGTTAGGGTAGTGATTTATGTGTTACTATTTTTCTGATTAGAACGGATCCTTCTAATTTTTGAGAGTTCAAGGATATCCTCGCCAAGAGGTTTTGGTACTACGTAGTCTTTTACTTACGTCTGCATGTCTGTACATATATACAAATTTGCAGCAGTAGCAACTCTCAAAGTAAATCACTAAAGATCGATTAAAATCGATAGCTTTTCTGATGAAATTTTTGGTTCAATCGTAATGAGAAGTTGATTCTCTCATTTATATTACTTTATTCCACGGCCCGCGCTTTGTCTCCTAGCCCAAGTTGTTGCGTAATTTGATCTAGAACAAAAGAAACATTCCACACAGAAAACAGACAAAAGCAAAGGATATTTCAAATTCTTTCATCGATTAAAGAAATGTGTAAATAGAATTGGCGAAGAAAAGCAAAAGTACATGATGCATTCATCAA
Organism: Hermetia illucens; assembly: GCF_905115235.1. Lineage (NCBI taxonomy): Eukaryota > Metazoa > Arthropoda > Insecta > Diptera > Stratiomyidae > Hermetia > Hermetia illucens. The sequence goes on along the minus strand of NC_051852.1, from coordinate 82,196,242 downwards.
ATTCTGCCCTCTCTTGGCATTTTACAACCCCAATTGCTGTCCTGTATTTTGCGAGCATACTTTGCTTTGTTTCTCAGAAGCCAACCATTGTTGGAATCTTCAATTTTCTTTGAGTCAATCAGGAACCAACGAGAATGTTTTCTCTTCGCATTTTATTTCTACTCGGAAGCTTTTTTTGTAATTAAAAGAAAACAAAAACTAAGGGCGGTAGCTTTGTGTAATTAAGAGCTTGAGGTAATGGGAAGCGGCAGAAATTGGCGAATTGTCAGGAAGTACTGGAAAAGGGGAGCTGAAACTAGAGGAGCATTGGAAGTTTTAGACTAAATCTAGTTTCAAGGATATTTTTTCTTCGCTAGAAACGATCCTATTTAAGATAACTTTTATTTTCAGGGCAGAGCATAAAAACAATTAAAAATAGTTCTAATTGAGGAAAATAATTATCTGAAATATACATTCGTCCTGCTAATCGGCTTACCTAGGGAAACTCTGAGGAAGTTCAAAATAGGCAGGACGTCAACAGATTCTCCTGCGACTTTACGTTTAAGACGGAAATTACGTGCTCTCTATTCTCCCGAATGGAGTCGTTTGCTGAAACGATACTAATACCTAACAAATGTCTGCCTCTCCAAAATTTAATTAACCTCAGACGAATTTCAGGTTGAACTGATTAGTCAGATATTAATTAACTTTTCACTCAATTTCGTAAGTTGAGCAGAACTGGGGAAGGGTTGGTTGGCAATCACCTATCTGAATGGGCTAACTGGTTTGAAACGAGCGCATTAACATAAGTCGCAACGACAAACCGGCGAGTAAAAGAAACTTTTGCAGTTTCAGAGCAGGTAGTGAAACTGACAATGAGAGCAGAAACCTGAAAAGCGTTTTGTTATTATACGATATCGCCCCTAGATGTTGACTGTAAGCTGCTTTTATTTGATTAATTGGTGCTTTGTGCAAATATTTCAAAAATAGTGTCAGCAAATTTTCAATATATTTCCCAATGCTCCCAGTAATTAAAATAATAAAATGACAATATTTACATAGCATAATACAGGGTGCGGCAGCATAACTTCCTTTTTTCAAAACTCAATAAAAACTATTGTATGCATCGGAAAATATTTATTTATTTTTTATAATGTAGGTACATGTCTAAAGTTTTTATTTACATTGTTTTGAAGTTCAAATCTGTTAGGTGACGTCCCCCATTCTCCATACATTGCGTAAACCGATTTCTGGCGTTTGTCATGACTCTTGTTATTATAGCAGGTGTTATGTTGGCAATTTCTTCTTGGATGTTGGTCTTCAAATCTTGTAGGGTTCTTGGACGGTTCACATAAACACGGGATTTCAAAAAACCCCATAGAAAAAAATCACAAGGGGACAGATCGAGAGAGCGTGCCGGCCATTCAAATCGCCTCTAATTGAGATAAGACGCTCTGGGAAAGTGTTTCCTCAAAACAGCCATTGATACTCTTGAAGTGTGTGCTGTTGCACCGTCTTGTTGGAACCAAGTGTTCCCCAAATCCAAATTTTCTAGCTGTGGGAAAAAAAAATTTTGTAGCATGTTTACATACCGGTCCGAATTCACTGTCACTGTAACCTCATTTTCCCCAAAAAACCAGGGACCAATAATTTAATTTCAGCAGAGGAAATTGCACATCACACTGTGACTTTGGGGGAATGCAAAGGCTTTTGATGCAATTCTCGAGGGTTGGTGTCAGCCCAGTAGCGCATGTTGTGTTTGTTAACCGATCCACACAAACGAAAATGGGCTTCATCGCTAAAAAAAACAATAGCACCCTCGGGAACGACATCAAGAAGAAGCTCACAGGCGTTCATCCGAGAATTGAAATGACGTTCTGAAAGTTCCTGCACTATCGCCATCATATAGGGATCAAAATAAAGATCATCACGAAGAATTTTTCTCACAGAACGATCGGATAGTCCAAGGGCAGATACGTGTTTGCGCGCAGAGCGCCGTGGCGATCGCAACACTGATGCTCTCACTGCTTCAACGTTCTCAGGTGATCTAACGGGCCGAGGGACTCCAGTTCTTCCTTTTGCCGCACTTGCAGTTTGTCTGAATGTAGTGGCCCATGTAACAATTGATTTGCGGTCTGGGACGGGAGCCAACGGGGCTAAATTAAAGCGATTCCGAAATGCACGCTGTGTTGCAATAACCGAACATCCGCTTGAAAACTAAACCTCAACGGCAAAGGCACGCTCCTCACTATTCCAACGCATGATGGCGACTGAACCGTGCCGGGACAAAACTTTACAGTATCCCCTCTTGAACCAGACCACTAGCGCTCCGCTATGACATCAACTAACTGAGTGGCGCGCATTTTAAAAAAGGAAGTTATGCTGCCGCACCCTGTATTTCTAAAAAATGTTGCCTCTTCTCGATTGCCTGGCAATTAGTTTTAGGCCTGTCGATATAAACAAAACAAAAAATATTTTCCTGCTATCGACTTCGACTCTGTCAAAACGTAACAGTTCAAAGTATTCCGCACTATTGGAACCCATTTATTTGTTGCTTTTATACGGGAATTAGAACTTTGCTCAGAACTTAAAGTAAGAAGGGAGGAAGCTTTTTGGAATAGAGCAAAGTAATGTTAACAACACAGCCAGCAGTCCACAGCATAGTCAAATTCTCAGTCAAATTCTCTCGACCGGAAAAATTTGAAAAAATTCACAATGACGCATCTATATGAAATTTAAGCCTCAAATTACATCCTGTTCCGATATCTACAGAAATAAAGTTAATAATAGTATATTGCCCTGTTTTAGAAATTTACAGGAAAGCCGCCCTAAGTCCATCCTAGAAATAAATCTTCAAAAGACACTGGTCTGGACACACCAGCGTGTGGGATTTTTACCCACTAAAACCACACCCGACTCCCTTCCTGTCCCGCGGAACCACCATAAGGCATTACATCACGGGGCGGAGTCAGCTCATTCTAGCTTCTTCTATACGCGGCGCACGTGACCGCGCTTTTCTCCTCTCCTCTGTCTTTCGCAGTTTAGTTTGGATAGATGCGATCATGGAGTTGACCGCATCAATATTTTCTTGATGTGCTACCGTTTTCGGCACCAGATTTTCTGGTACCAGCACCTCTTCTAGAGTCTCCTCTAAATTCCTCCTTTCTTCCACAAATCTTGGACAGTAGAAGAATACATGCTCTGGGTCCTCTGGAACTCTATCGCAATTTGGACAGTCGGGTGAGGTCTCCAATTTAAACCCGTGCAGGTATTGGCGATACCCTCCATGCTCCGTGAGAAACTGACTGAGATTATAATTAATATCACCGTGTCGTCTCTACAATCATTTCTTGATGATAGGAATGAGTCTGTGAGTTCACCGACCCTTTCTCGAGCGTTCCCACCGCTCTTGCCATCTATTTATGGGTCTCCCCCTCTCAGCGTTCTTCGTCTGTGAAGAGGGAGAGATGGGCTTCGCATTGTATATATTCGCCATCTCACCTGCCAAGATGTCAATCGGCATCATTCCAGAGATGACGAATGCTGCATCATCTGAAACAGTCCTGAGGCCAGAGCATACCCTCGGGGCTGTCCTCCCGTAGATTGCACTCAGTTTGTTTGTGTTAACTGACATCCGCAACGCCTCCTGCCAAACGGGCGTCGTATAGAGCATGATTGAGGTCAACACCCTGGCTATAAGCAACCTAGAGGTATGCCATGGCCCTCCCACGTTCAGCATCATCCTCGTCAGGGCCATACTAGCAGTGGATGATTTATCGCAAACATACTGTACATACTGTACGTGTTGCTTATAGCTGACCTTCCTGTCTATCACCACCCCCAAGTATTTGATTGTCGGCTTGAAAGTGATGAGATTCCCGGTTCTAATACAGGCGTAGCTTCTCTTCCAGCGCTTAGTGATGAGGACCGCTTCTGTTTTTTCCTCCGCAAGTGTCAAACCAGAGCTCTCTAGCCAACTTTTCACAGCACTGATTGACTCGCTTGAGTATAACTCAGCATCTTCGACATGCTTTGCGACAACAACCAGCGCTATGTCGTCAGCGTAACCCACCACTGTGGCTTCCTCCGGAAGGGGAAGATTAAGTACATCTGTCTGTCTGTCTGTCACACATGATATCCTTCTACGTTGAGATTTAGGGGAAGGGGTGTCCCTATACATGTAAAAGGGGGGTGTAAAATTTTTTTTCATTGAATATGGTCATGTGGTGTATCCAATGAAAGGTCTCGATTATGCCTTTTCCAAGCCGGTCTTAGAATGTGATTTGTGAGAAAGGCAGGGAATGTGAGGGGTGGAAAGTGATGATTTATTTAACGGACCCATTCTCAGAAACAACACAACCGAAAAATCTGAAAAAATCATGAAGCTGCCTCTATATGGTGTCCAGACGTGAAAATATTCTCTATATCGATATCTGTTCAAATTAAATGAATAATAGAATGTTACCATATTTTTGAGGAAGTTCAGTAAAACCCCTTTTAATTTTATCCCAGAGTTATAATATATAGTAAGAGCTGGTATCAGTATAAAATATAATAGAAAGCATTATACCCAAGTTTTATCAAAATCATACTATTAGTAACAAAGTTACTGCAGCTCAAAGTTGACTTTACCGTGTAAATTTCCTGCAACTGAATATATAATAATTATCACACTAAAGTGGGTAGTCAGGCATGCTAAACGCATATACAGAACGGGCTACGTACAAATGGGATAGTTCTACACTCAAATATACTCACGGAGAAGCAAACAAAACCTTTCATACCTGAAGCGCCCAGCTTCCAGTTTCGCGACTTGTTTTTGTTTTATCATAGTTATTTGTATATCAATTACAGGAGACAGACATGCGTATGTACATTTGTGTACATAAGAATCAGCGGAATTTAATTTGCGTACATATGTACGCTTTTGAGCACGGGGTAAAGTGAATATCTGGAGACGCGTTAGATTATTTTAGATGGGTACAAGGCGGATTGGAAGGTTCGTAGGCCAACAGTATTAGTATTAAATCCACATTATTTGTAGTTAGCCTTAACCTTCAAAAGACACGTCTGCAAATGTGACAGCTGCCTGACTATTAATTTGTTGGACAGAGTGTTTTGAGTGAAGCAACTTTTGTTAGATTGAAGAAAATAGAAAAAAGGAATTTCGCATTTCTTTTTGGCGAAAAAAAAAGTACTGCTGAAACCAAGACTTGTCTTGATAAACATTATTCGGACTTTGGACCAGGAAAATCAACCGTAGAGAAGTGATTTGCTGTCATCGAGGCGAAGTGAGCACCGAGGTTGATGCAAGCAATGGACGCCCCAAAGAGGCTGTGACCGATGAAAACATCAAACAAGTCGAGAAACCGGAAGCTGGGCGCTTTAGGTATGAAAGGTTTTCTTTGCTTCTTCTGTGAGTATATTTGAGTGTAGAACTATCCCATTTGTACGTAGCCCGTTCTTTATATGCGTTTAGCATGCCTGACTACCCACTTTAGTGTGATATCGATATTTAGTTCCAGTCAATTTACACGGTAAAGTCAACTTTGACCTACTGTAACTTTGGTAGTAATAGTATGATTTTGATCAAACTTGGAAATAATATGCTTCATATTATATTTTATACTACTATCAACTTTTATCTGGAACAAACTTCAGGGGCGTTTTACTCAATTTCCCCAAAAATATGGTAATATTCTATTATTAACTTAATTCGAACAGAAATCGATATGGAGAGTATTTTGAGGCCTGTGCACCATATACAGGCAGCTTCATGATTTTTTTCAGATTTTTCGGTTGGGAAACTACCCAAGAATGGGTCCGTTAAAGAAATCATCACGTTCCACCCCTCCCACCCCCCGCCTTTTTAACAAATCTCAAAACTAAGACCGGCTTCGAAAAGTACTAATCGAGACCTTTCAGTTGATACCCTGCATGACTATATTCGGTGGAAAAAATGTTTACACCTTCCTTTTACATGTATGGGGACCCTCCCCCCTGCATCTCAACGTAGAAAGATATCACTCACTGCATATCTGGGCGTTTACAGTTCCCCCCTTCTCACCTAATTTCGTGTCAATCGGTATAGCCGTTTCTGAGAGAAGTGCGTGTCACAGAGAAACAGACGGACAGACAGTTCACGATAAATCATCCACTGCTACTATGGCCCTGACGAGGATGATGCCGAACATGGGAGGGCCACAGCATACCTCTCGGTTGCTTATAGCCAGGGTGGTGACCTCAATCGTGCTCTATGTGACCCCAGTTTGGACGGAGGCGTTGCAGATGTCAGTTAATACTAACAGACTGAGTGCAGTCTACCGGAGGACAGCCGCGAGGGTATGCTCTGCCTTCAGGACTGTCTCAGATGATACAGCAGCACATCTTGGCAGATAAGATGGCGAATATATACAATGTGAGGCCAATCTCTCCCTTTTCACAGGCGAAGAACGCTGAGAGAGGGAGATCCATAAATAGATGGTAAGAGCGGTGGGAACGCTCGAGAAAGGATCGGTGAACACACAGGCTCATTCTTACCATCATAAGTGGTTGGAGAGACGACACATTGAGATTAATTATAATCTCACCCAGTTTCTCACGGGCATGGAGAATATCGCCAATACCTGCACAGGTTTAAGTTGGAGGATCTCACCCGACTGTCCAAATTGCGATGGAGTTTCAGAGGACCCAGAGGATGCATTCTTCCACTGTCCGAGATTTGTGGATGAAAGGAGGAATCTAGAAGAGCCTCTAGGAGAGGTGCTAGTACCAGAAACTCTGGTGCCGAAAATGGTAGCACATCGAGAGAATTGAGATGCGGTCATCTCCGTGATCGCATCTATCCAAACTAAACTGCGAAAGGGAGAGGAGAGGAGAAAAGCGCGGTCACGCGCCGCGTATAGAAGAAAGGTGACTAAGCTATTATAGAATGACCTAACTCCGTCCCGTGACGTAATACCTTATGGTGGTTCCGCGGGGCAGGGAGGGAGTCGGGGCGTGGACAGATAGACAGACATTGAACCGATTTTAATAAGGTTTTGTTTTGCAAACAAAACCTTAAAAATCCACTAAATGATTTTGTGTGACAGCAAAGTAAAGTTGGTCGAGAGAGCTGAGGCTCTTGAGATATCAAGTTTGGGTATGCCAAAGCTCTGTTGAAAGTGGGTGCCGCAAGAAACTCACAACCGATCAAAAACAACAACAAGTTGACGATTCTGAACAGTGTTTATTTCACACCATAATGAAAACGATCGTTATCTTAGTGGACTGCACGTGATGAACCGACTCCAAAGCGTGCAAAGACATTTTGGGATGCGCATAGTGTAATATTCATCCCTTATATTGGGAAGGGAAAAGCATTAACAGTATATATAGCATTGTTGGAGCGTTCGAAACATGAACTCGTGGAGAAACGGCCCCTTTTGTCGGAAAAGAAAGTATTGTTTTATCAATAAAAACGATGGCGAAACTGCATGAATTGGGTTTCGAATTGCTTTCGCATCCACCGCATTCTCCAGGTCGGACCCCAACTTCTTTCTGTTCTCAGGCATCAAGAGAATTCTAGCCGAATCTGAGGTCTATTCTGACGCTAACGACAAATCGAACTAAAAAATGGTATCGAAAAATAGAATGACCGCTATAATCATTGCATCGCTTTCGAAGGCACCAAAATTTAACAATAAAATCAAACTTTATCAAAAAATTATTTTTTCTGTTAGCCTAGACCGTGTCCTCCGCGACACGTAAGCGGAGCTAAGCAAGCATCAAATGACTATTTCCTTTGCGACGAATATCAGCACCTGTTTCTTCTTTCTTCGCTATTTCGGAAATCTCCGCTGGTGCGTAGTTCTGCACAATTGTTATGCTCCTCAATCTTGAAATCTCGCAGTCAAGATCCCATTAGAAACTGGCTTCCAGGACAAGAGAGAGTGCTCTGCGGTTTTTTTCAGTTACAAGGTGTATAATACAAAAGCGCACTACTATAAGAGCTCTTACCATCCCACTTCGTGTAGCAATCGGAATAACCAGGACATGTTTCCGAAATTCTTCTTTAACATAGAAAAGGCGGATATGGGGACCGTCGATACCATTGTCAAATAGCAGGGGCATATTTCATAGACATATTATAAACCCAAACAATAGACCTTCGAAATTTGGAAGCTGGGAGCCAATAAAGGTCTATCACTTTTATTCACTTTCTATAGTAAGCAGGGTATAGTCTCAGTTTATTGTTGAAGCTCAGTTTAATTGGCGATACACAGCAGCTCGAATCTACAGGATCGGTTTCGAAATTAGATCTGTTCCAGATCCCCAAGGAACTCAAAATTCCTACTCTAAGAAACGAAGTCGCTAATTGAATAAATATAAAGATTATAAGATCCGACAACCTTACCTATAATATTCGATGTCTGACTGGCTGTGGAGGATTGCAATTGAACTCAGAAATTAAACTATAATACCTCTGCAAATGACTGCACTCTCAATGTCGGAGAGGATCAAAAACAAATGAATTTAAAATAAATTCATTTATTATTCTAGCGGAGCCAAAAAAAAAGTTCTTTCCCTTATGGCTAGAATTTACTTCCTTCAAACAAATACCGTATTTCAGGAATTGGTTTTCCTTTTTACGGTGTTCACTTAAGTAGTACATTATTTATTTAAGGGAAGAAACCATATTAACGGGATCTCAGCATCAACTTTTTTCATTGCATAGCAAAATTTGTCTTCCTTTAGATTTTATAAGCGTAGAACCGAGCGATTATCGCGTATAGGTTGAGGCCCGCGCACCCAGGCGGTAGTGCTTACATAATCTTGTAGCGCTATGTTAATATTATATTTATAATTACTTGGCATCTACGAATGCGTCTGTGTTTTATTTTGGTTGTAATTAAGAGTGGGAAATATCTTCATATCCGAAGCCGACTTTTCAAACAATTTTTTTCAAACTCACAATGACTTTTTCACATTTGCCGGAATTTTAACTCAAAAAGTAATAAACCGATCATTATGAAATTCGGAGGTATAATTCTTTAAATTAGCAAGAATATGAACACTTGGGATTATATGATATTTTTAAGGGGTTAAGTGGGTTATGCAAAAAAATAATGAGTGAAATAAAATGGTTAAAATCCAAATATTTCAACATCCACAACTGCTACATTTTTAATTATAATTATTTTCAGCTGCATTCAGGTTTAATTAAAATAATGTAATGTATAATTAAAGAGACAAAAATTAGAGTCAGTACACGTTCCTACTATGACCTTCATCGGACTAATGCCGCGTAATTTTTGTCTTAAAGCGTTTCGAAATATAATGTCCAAATTTAATTAAGTTCCAAATCATTCTTCCACCAAAAAAAATCCCAAAAAGTATGTGAAAATAAGCCTTATACATGAAGTAGACTCTGAAGAAGGGAACAAATGCCCACATATGAGACACTATAAACCTAAATATACGGAGTGCCGGATGACAACGACTTATTTTTATTTTTCTTTATACATTTTCAAGATTTTGTGTGAAACAATACCTTATTAGAATCGATTCAATGTCTCTCTGTTCGTTGGTCTGTCTACCACACCCGATTTTTTCGAAAGCGGCTAATACAAGTAGCGCCATTTTCTATTGAATTTTAAAGGGCATACATTTTTTTTATAGAATAATGCCATTTGAGGTATCAAATGAAAGCGCTTCATGTTAGAAATGCCTTCAATCCCGTAAGATGGACAGAAATGCTAGGCACACTAGAGAACTACTTTCACGGATATTGAGGGATTATCTGAAAGACCGCTCCCTGCTCTATTAGACGCTAGAGGGCCAGAGGAGGATGGAAATCACGTCGGGAGTGGCACAGGAATCCATCCTAGGGCCGGACCTCTGGAACGCTTCCTACGATAGTCTGCTGAGACTCGATATGCCCGAAGAGTCGGTCCTGGTTGGTTATGCAGACGACGTTGCGGCACTTGTTTCCGGACGCACTGTTAAACAGGCGCAAAGCAGGCTTGGCATATTGATGCGACGGGTAAGCGGATGGATGACTGCTCACGGTTTCAACCTTGCGCTGGAAAAAACCGAAGTAGTCATCCTGACCAGAAGAAGGATCTCGACCTTGCGTCCCATATCGACCGGCGAGTTGAATATAGAGTCAAAACCAGCGATTAAATACCTTGGTTTAATGCTCGACTCGAAGATGAGCTTCTTCGAGCAAATCGAAACAGCAGCGGACAGGGCTGCAGCTGGAGTCGCGGCCTTGAGTCGGCTAATGACGAATGTCGGGGGCCCTATATCAACCAGGAGACGTCTTCTCATGGGAGCAACGCAGTCCGTCTGTCTCTATGGTGCGCAGGTATGGGCTGATGCCCTTGATAAGGAGGTGCATTGTAAACGCCTCGCTCAAGTGCAGAGGCGGGGAGCTTTGCGAGTGGCGTCTGCTTATCGCACCGTCTCCGAACCGGCTGTGATGGTGATTGCGATCCCCGCTGCCCTCTTTGCCAAGGCGCGCAAAGCTATCCATCGCCGTAAGGGCGAAAACTTAAGAGAAGTGGTTGCCCGTGACGAACGTCAACGCACCCTTAGCGAGTGGCAACTTTCTTCGCAAAATGAGCCAAGGGGCAAGGGGACTGCGCGGCTCATCGACAAATTAGAGCCCTGGTTGAACAGAAAGCACGGTGAGATTGATTACTTCCTTACCCAACTTCTAAGTGGGCATGGAGGTTTTCAGTCTTACCTGCACAGGATTGGGAAGGCGCCATCTCCTGATTGTGTGTTCTGCAAACCTTTTTCTCTTATGAGAGGTGGGACGGCCTCCGCCAGCAGCTTTATGCAAACACAGGGGAGCTCTTTCCAGACAACATTGTGCAAGAGATGCTGAAGAGCGCTGGCAGCTGGAATCGTATTGCGCATTATGTTCGGGCTCTTCTTATTACGAAGAAGATTGAACTCGACCGGCAGAGGGATCGGACGGTAAGGGGTTCCCTGAACTAACAACAACTCCCTTCCTCCCTTCCTCTCCCGTTGGTGAAAGGAATTCCCTGACTTGAAGGCTCCCAAAGCCGGGAGAGCGGGAGGGCTAGCCCGAAGTAATTTGTCAAACGGTTCCAGGCTAGTTCTCTGATGACAGGGAGGTGTTTAGTTGGTAGTCCGTCAGCGTGCTATTGCGGGAGTCCTCTGTGCGTAAACGCATTCACCTACACTACTCCCCAAAAAAAAAAAAGGTTCAAAATACATACCATTCCTATACCTGTTCAAATACAGTTAGTGATAGCTTTTTACCGTATTTTGGAAATTTACCCGGAAACCCCCTTAAGTTTATCCATGAAGTGCAAAATATGTCGCAATAATATAATACAAAATTTTGAAAAGTGTGAAGGAAATACAACTGTTATTAACAAAGTTATAAAAGTACAAATTTTTGTATTTCACGGGAATTTATCGCAATCTAAGGCGGACATATTGCGGTGTTCTTTTAAGATTCAAATACCTGAGGTGGCAAACGATGAACTTTTGTTTAGAACGAAAAAAAGAAGAACTTCAATTTTGTAAAGGTATAAAAAAAATTCACGCGCATAACGGTATTTGCAATTTGAAGTATATTTTCAATATATTTTATTTGCTTATGAATGTAAATGTGAATGAATAACGAACTATGCAAATGATTTCAAAATGGCTCTTTATGAATTTCTTATTCAGATACTTGTTACTTTTGCAAGTGTTGTGAGCTCTTCCGTTTATTTTTACAGCTGGCTCAGCCACAATATTTGAACGAGGTACGTCAAGCCTGCCCAGTGAGTAGTAAAATACTTCAAAGTCATTAGCTTATTAATAACAGCATGTAATTTAACGTATGTGTCCTCTGAATAGTGCTAATTTGAAAATACAGCCTTTGCCCAGGCAATTATTACAAAGCCACAAGAAAGTTTGGAAGAATTTCTCCATTTTGAAAATAGAAAGTAAGCAATAGTTGCAAATATTGCTCGTCAATTCCATCTCACATTATGGAGAGTAGGTAGTTTTTTCCACTTGATTAAAGGCCATCTTTTTTGATATAATTATATCCTTCATAGAGTTCAAAAAGGAACTGAAAGTCATCTCTTCATCTCGGGTTTGGTGATATATCTTCTATGTCACAATAGTTTCTTTGCATATTCTCGTATTCTATCAAAAGATCTTCAACCGGAAAACATGGAATCTATCAAGTGGCGAAGAATAAGATCAAGAATGTTATGTTAGCACCGTATAAGCTGATGCGTTCCTAAATTCTTTCATCAGAATTGTGCGTGGAGTTTCGCGATTACTCCATTTTTTCTTCCCGTATTAACAAGAGTTGTGTCACAAATAATCATGTTGGTACTATTCCATGTATTGTATTCACCAAACAAGGCTTGCAGAGGAATACCAAGTCAGGAAACCGGAAGCTGAACGTCTCAGGTGTGAAAAGTTTTGTGGATTCCTTTTATAAAGACGTTTGAGTAGGCATTTGTCCCATTAGTAGTACGTAATATATGCATACATTTTGTGAAAATATCCATTTTCAAGTGATATTGATGCACAAAGTATTGAATTTGCAATGAAGCGACAACTTTAACCTATTATAAATTTATTGGGAATGATGAGATTTCCACCAAACTTGGTAGTATCATGTTGCCTACTGCCTACATTGCTATAAAATTGGTGGTCTAGGATGAATTTGAGGGGGGTTTTTAGATAAATACTAAAAATTATAGTAATATATAAGTATTAACTTTTTTTGAATACATATCGGTATACAGGGTATTTCGCAGTCAAGTCACCATATAGTGGCAGCCTCTGGATTGTTTTCATCGGTTTTTGGATGGGTAGTATCTGACAATGGGTTCGTTAAAGAAATGGTGACTTTCAACCCCCCGCACCCCCCCCCCCATCTTTCTAACAAATCTCAAAACTAAGACCGGCTTCGCAAAGTATTATACTAACCGAGACCTTTAATTTGATACCCCCAATGACTATAATTAATGAAAAAAATGTACATTCCCATTTGCATGTATGGGGATCCCCTTCTTGAATTCGATTTCAAATTATGTAACTCACTGTATTCGTGAACGTTTACAGTTCCCACCTTTCCGTCAAATTCAGTGTTACTCGCTACAACCGCCTCCGAGAAAAATGCGTGTGACAGACAGAGAGACAGTAAACCGATTTGAATAAGGTTTTGTTTTACACGGCGTTTTTTAATGAATAAAAAACCGCCCAAAGAATCGCACTTATCCTAGTTTGCGAATCGTAGAAATATGTTCTGAAAAAGTTGTGAAAATTTCAAGGAATTTCGTTGGATAGATTTTGAGCAAGGGGGAAGCAGTTATTCATCATGCAATTTCGATTCAGACGACACTTTACCTATTTAACATTGTAATTTCTGAAGGACTCCGAATATCGAAAAATCAAAATTGTATGTATAATCAGGGTAATAATCTCGAGCGAGCGCAATGCTAACCACATTGCCTCTTCCGGGTTATATATAATCCTGTAGTGTCTTGAATAAGGTGCTCCAACATACTTCAAGCTCCTGATCCAGTTGGATTCCGCCAATGATTATTATTATGAAATTCGTTCATGCCAAAGGAAGTGTACTTCCCCTTCCCGGTTTGTCTTTCTTTTGATCATTGGTTATGCGGGACTCTTACTCACTAAAATCACCTCCTTGTCTTCCCACTCTCCCTACGGAACGGCTAGATGCTTATGCTAGGGCTAGATCAGTTCTTAACTGAGGCTGATTATTGTTCTCTCCGTTTCTTGTTTTTATCGCAAGTCTTCCCGCTTAAGCTTTTGATGGGTAGGTTTCAGTTCATTTACAAACTGGTTCCAAGCCTCAATTGACTCCGTCGTGAAATCGACAATATTTTTGGGTGGTAAGTGCCTGTCTACGACCGCCTCCAATATTGTTCGGCGCGCGTTAGGCTCGGGGCAGTCAAATACAACATGCTCCACATTTTCGGCCCCGTTACCGCATCTTCGGCAGCAGGCTGACGTCGTGACCAAACCGATGTAGATAAGCACACTAAACATCATTAAGAAATTAAGAAATCCTTTAGTTCATTGTTTAACTTCTCATGGTTTCATTCAATCCATTATTTTATAAGTAGTAGTATCCGTTTCTCGGAAAAGTGTTGCGACAGACAGATCGACTGACAGACGGAAGGCCAAACAGGTAGAGAGCAAACCTATTTTTTTACTGAAATCCTTAATAGGAAAAGAGGAATAATTTCAATTGTAAGTTTCTTTGGGTGCTAGTGTACACTGGGGGTCCGCATGGGAACACCTTATTCCAGGGCTTTCCAACCGTTTAGCCTAAAAAGCAAGCTTATCTTTGTACATTTGTTTAGAGAAGTATATTGTATATATTCGTGGAATTTCTTTTGGTGCACTTTAATAATAATAATTAATCATGAAACATATTATACAACAAACAAAAATTGACTTTTCACTGGAAATAATTAATAAAAATGTCCTTAAAAAAATGTTTTTAAATAAAACTATCGCCTAGCGTTTAGAAATGGTTTAAATGGTGTGAAACCAAAAATTCAATCCTCTACCTCAATCAATTTTTTTATGAGAAAAAAAGTGGCGGTCAAATGGAAAAACAGCCAAATGCTATTATTGCTAAGAAATTTTAAAATTTCATATTTTAACTTGATTGTAGTCGGGACGATAGTCACATGCATAAAATATATGGTTAAACTTTCAAACCAATCGGTTGATTACTTTTGCCAAAATTTACAACGTAACGTTACGACTACACCATGGACCAGGCTTTCTAATTTGTGCAAATTTCACTTTTGTCCAGTCCATCTACTTAAGTTTTTATTTGTTTGAAGAGTCAAAGCCAAATAGCTCGCAGGAGAAGGAGTACGGAACGTGTTTTTTGCGCCGCGAGTAACAAAAATCGTTATAATTATAAAAATACTGTGCGGATCTTTATGAAATTTTAATACAGTACTTATAAATGTCAATACTTGCAGAAAAAACATTTCTAGAAAGTGCTATCTGTCTGTCACACCTGAAGCAGTTAAATTCATTGTCACGAAATTTTGTGAAAATGGGTGGTCTGTAAATCCCTTTACATATGGCAAGTGGTGTTATTTTCATTGAGTTTAAATGGGGCTTCCCTTATATGCGAAAGGAGGATGTGAATTTTTTTTTTTCACGGAATATGGCCATTAGCCATTTTGGTCCAGGCACCAGAGATGAACAAACACTTGCCCATGCACAGTCAGAAAAGAAAAGTGCATGAACACATATTCACACATCAATAGGTATGCCCCAATCCGCCAGCTGGGGTCGTGCGTGATGGAAGATCTGGCCCCTCTTCACAGGCTGTCTGTCTGTCTGTCCGTCTGTCTGTCTGTCTGTTGTAGCGATTGACACCAAATTCGGTGGAAAGATGGGAACTGTGAGCGCTCACGTAGGCAGTGACATCCTTTTACGTCGAATTTAAGGGGAGGTCTCCATACATGCAAAAGGGGGTGTACATTTTTTTCACCAAATATAGTCATGTGGGATATCAAATAGAAGGTATCGGTTAGTACTTTCCAAAGCTGGTCTTAGTTTTGACATTTATTGGAAAGGAGGGGAGTTGGGGGCTCGAAAGTGATCATCGATTTAAGGGGGCCATTCTCAGAAACTGCAAAATCTAAAAAAAACCTGGAGGCTGCCACTATATGGTGGCGAAATACCTTCCATACCGGTATCCCTTCAAATAAAGTTAACAATAGTATATTATTATAATTTTCAGTAATTGGCTGCAAAACCCCCCTTAAGTTCATCTTAGCACCGAGAATGCAGCAATGTAGGCTATAATATGGAGCTCGATCCTACCAAGTTTGGCGGAAATCGCAATATTACTAACAAAGTTATAATAGGTCAAATTTGTCACTTCTTTGGAAATTCAAGGTTTTGAATGTCTATATCACCCGAAAGTGGATATTCTCGCATAATATATGCGCAAATTACGTGTTACGTACTAATGGGACAAATTCACACTTAAATGTCTTTATAAAAGAAATACACAAAACTTCATACCTGTCCAGCTTCCGGTTTCCTGACTTGTTTTAGCAGAATATGGCAATGTGGTGAAAAATAGAGTAGTGAGGCTCAAAATGTGTGCCCCAAAAAGTGAAACAGGTCTCGTTCTCAGAACCTATCTAACCAAAAAATTTAAAAAGAAATCACAGTGGGGCAACTTTATAAAATCTAGGCCCCAAAATACGTCCGGTTCCGATATTTGCGCAAATAAAGTTTATAACAGTATATGTCCGTATTTTAGAAATTCACCCGGGAACCCCCTTAAGTTCAAGGCACAATTTGAAGAAAATCCAACTTTTATTAACAAAGTTATAGAAGGTGAAACTTTGCCATTTTTTGTGAATTGCGTGTATACTACAACTTGTATGACGTCAGCGCGAGCTTCTGGTATTCCGAATTGGTTTTTGTATTTTAGTTCCTAATTTACCTTGCGTGTTGTTCATTTCGATAGGTGCACGCGGGTATTTTTCAGGATCCGGTGCGGACCCATGAACTGGAAAGAAACGTGAATTTTTGTGAAATTGACACGTGAGGGATCGAAGCGCTCAAAGGTTGTCTCCCCCCATTCCCGAGCCTGACTAGCTCATAGGTATGCAAGCATGTGTCGACGGAGCACTTCAATGAAACTTCAATCTTTATGGACAGACTTTCACGGTTAATTTCGCCATCTTTTCAGGTTTTTGGGTTAGCTCTCTCCGCTTGGTCGTCTGCGGCGACTCAGGATGGTCTTTTGACCATTGCAATTTCAATTAAGTCATTACAGTGATCTCTACTTATTAATCGATCATACTGTCAAACGTATCTATTAAATTCAAAAAGAAGTGCTACGTCGTAGGAGAAGGAAGTAACTATGACCCTTATTGAAAAGTGTTGTGGTAATGAGTATCAACAAAACTTATAAGCAGAAGTTTACATCTAGTCAAGTCAAGTCAAGTCAATTTGATAAAAATCTCTAGAAGCTCTCAATACGCAATAGAATCTATTCAAATACGGAAAGGAATATTGAAAAAACCCTCGAATCCTGGCTCATGATTGATTCAAATACTTTTCATCCTTACGCATGAGATACCAGGGAATTGTATTTTCAAGAATATACCTTTAAGTGTAGATAAAGTTTTCTTTCTTATCAAAATGTGATATTCTTATGAATTCTTCTAATTGACTTTTTGACTAAATAGACTATCAATGTGTATTTGGAGACGAAATGAAAGTTAAATTTAATGAAAATGCACAACCCTGTCCCTGCCCATAACGAATGAATAATATACTTACATAATTATCTTATCTGCAATAAATAGCTTACAATTCATTTATTGCCTTTTCTAAACACAAGTTATAATTTATTTAAAACTAACTTACGGGTTCCGTACCAAAAATAATTAAATCCCCTTACATGGAGATTTTCTTACAGTGTGAAGTGGTGTGAATCCGCTTTCGTTTAAGGATCCGGGGAATCGATTTTTTTGGCTTCTAGATATAGTGTAAAATATATGGGCAAAGTGATTTTTAAGGTTTTGTGTAAACACAAAACCTTATTAAAATCGGTTTACCGTCTGTCTGTCTGTCTGTCTGTCCGTCACACGCATTTTTCTCGGAGACGGTTATAGCGATTGACACCAAATTTGGTAGAAAGGCGGGAACTGTGAACGCTCACACATACAGTGAGTTACATCCTTTTACGTTGAATTTAAGGGGGGGTCCCCATACATGCAAAACGGGGGTGTAAAATTTTTTTTCATCAAATATAGTCATGTGGGGTATCAAATTAAAGGTATCGATTAGTACTTTTCGAAGCCGGTCTTAGTTTTGACATTTCTTGGAAATGTGGGGAGTGCGGGGGGTTGAAAGTGATCATTTCTTTAAGGGGGCCATTCTCAGAAACTACCAAGCCGAAAAATCTGAAAAAAATCAGGATGCTGCCACTATATGGTGCCTTGGCTCCTAAATACCTTTCATAGCGATACCTGTTCAAAGAAAGTTAATAATAGCATAATGCTATAATTTTTTGTAATTGGCTGGAAACCCCCCTTAAATTCATCCTAGCGGCACGAAATTCTGCAGTGATGTAGGCTATAATGTAGAGCATGATCATACCAAGTTTCATGGAAATCGCACTGTTACTAACAAATTTATAGTACGTCGAAATTCTTGCTTCTTTGAAAATTAAAGACTATCAATGTCAATATCACCCGAAAGTGGACATATGCTTATATTACGTGCTACGTACTTCCAGCTTCCGGTTTCCCGACTTGTTTGATATTTGGAGTCGTTCGAAAAATACAGTATGAAAAAAGTAAAATGCCACCTACCAGTTTTAAAATAGTTATCGTTCCGATGCTTCTAGTTCTTCTAAATAAAAATGAAACTAGGTAGCTTTCTCCTACTACAATATATTTTAATAGTTAGTAAATACGTATTTCGAGAGCTACTTACTCTCTTCCTCAGTACTTAAGCTACCTTAGCTACCTAGCTACCTAGTTTTATTTTTATTTAGCCACCTACCAGGTTTATGCCGATGGCTGTTATATGCCTTACATGTGTTTCTTCAGAAAACCTAATGTGGACTAGGTATGGCAGACTAACGGTCAGTTTTTAAATGCGTTTTTTTTCGAAACTGCATGTTGAAAATCTGCTGCCATCATAGCCCAAAATCTATCCAATGAAATTCTTTGAAATTTGCACGACTTATTCAGAACATATTTCTACGGTCCCGAAACTAGGATAATTTCGATTTATTTAGTAGTTTTTTTTTATTCATTAAGGAAACCTTGAAAAAAACACCAAAATTCACAAAAAAAAAGTTTCACACGGCACCAAAAATTTATGTTTTAATATTTTTTAATAATCCTAGTTTGCGGACTGTAGGTAACTTTGTACGTTAAAATGCCGTTTTCACTTTTCCTATAAGGTGATCACAGCGCTCTCTAGCGTGACAGCAGAAAAACACAAGCTATCTGGCTGGAAAAATTTCTACGCATGCTCAAGAATTAATAAATATCTGGGGAAAATTTCGCATTTGTACCTTCATCTTCTTCTTCTTTACAAAAAATTTCTAAAAAAAGCAAAAAACAAGTCGGGAAACCAGAAGCTAGACGCTTCAGGTATGAAAGGTTTTGTGTATTTCTTTTATAAAGAAATTTGAGTGTTCATTTGTCCCATTGGCATGTAGCACGTAAAATATGCATATATTATTTGAAAATAGCCACTTTCAAGTGATATTGATATTCATAGTCTTGAATTTGCAGAGGAGCGACAGTTTTCACCTAGTATAATTTTGTTAGTAAGTACGATTTTTACCAAATTTGGCAGAATCATGTTCTATACTGTAGCCTATATTGCTGCAAAATTTTGTGATTCTAGGGTGAACTTGCGGGGGGTTTTCCGGTCAATTACTAAAAATTATAGTAATGTACTATTATTAACTTTATTTGAACAGGTATCGGTGTGGAGGGTATTTCGAGGCCTAGGCACCATATAGTGGCAGCCCCCTGATTTTTTCGGATTTTTCGGTTGAGTAGTTTCTAAGAAAGGGGTCCGTTAAAAAAATGATCAGTTTCAACTCCCCGCACTCCCCACCTTTTAAACAAAATTCAAAACTAAGACCGGCTTCGAAAAGTACTAACCGAGACCTTTAATTTGATGCCCCACATGACTATATTTGATGAAAAAAAAATGTACACCCCCTTTTGCATGTATGGGGACCCCCCCCCCTTAAATTCGTCGTAAAAGGATGTAACTCACTACATGCGTGAGCGTTCACAGTTTCCACCTTTGTACCAAATTTGGTGTCAATCTCTATAATTGTCTGCAAGAAAAATGCGTGTGACGGACAGACAGACAGACAGACAGCCTATGGCAATACTCAGACGGCCACATTGCGATTGCCAGTGGACGCCGCGCAGAAGTTATTGGCGGCCGAGAAGGTTCGAATCGGATGGGTAGTTTGCCGTCTGAGAGAACAGATTTCTCTAAAGAGGTGCTTCAAGTGCCTCGCGTTTGGCCATTTCGCGAAGGCATGCACCAGCGGCCGATCGATGCAGAAGGTGTGGGGAGAAAGGCCATATTGCCAAAGCGTGCAATAGGGACCCCAAATGCTTATTATGCGAAGGAAGTGAGGGACGGGATTACCGGCATATTGCCGGAAGTGCTAGATGCCCGGAATTTAGGAAGGCGCTGACTTCAATGAAAAAATGAGGTTTTTCTCAAATAAACCTCAATCATTGTAGGGTCGCTCAAGATTTACTCGAGCAGACCATCCATGAATCCGAGGTGGAAATTGCCATCATTAGCGAACCCTATAGAAACCGTCACGGTGGCGTGTGGGTTATAGATTCGTCTGGTGGAGCGGCGATATGGGCATGATATACAGCGGCTTTGTGTGGGCGAAAATAAACGGGGTATATGTGTACAGCTGTTACGCCCCACCAAGCCTGACACTGCCCGAATTCGAGGAAATGCTTGACAGCCTTGTTCTCGACGCAAGGGGTCGTAGTCCAAGGGTGATTGCTGGTGACTTCAATGCTTGGGCCCGTGAGTGGGGTAGCAGAGGGGCAAGGCAAGGCAAGGGGCCGCAGTCTATTACACGCTTTTGCGCAATTGGATGTCGTTCTGGCCAACGAAGGATGTGTAAAAACCTTTCAGAAAGGGGGGTCTACCTCAATCGCAGACCTAACTTTTGTCATCCCTGCACTGGCACGTAGTATGTCGTGGTGCGTCAGCAACCACTACACCTACAGCGATCACCAGGCGATCTTCTTTGGGTTATGGGTGAAGTCACCGGGCATAAGATCATAATGCCTGAAACCGAGAAAGATACCAGGCTGGTCCGCTAAAGCTCTGGATGAGCAGGCCTTCATGGAGGTGTGGTTAGACAAACCTAAAAAGCAGGTGCCTCTACGGAAAGAGCTGCCCATGTGGTCCAATGCATCGCCGAAGCGTGTGACGCGTCCATGCCGAGGAGGTGCTCACTCCCCAGTAGAAGACCAAACTACTGGTGGAATACTGAACTGGCCAGCCTTCGATCAGCCTGTCACCGAGCCAGAAGAGCGGCTCAAAGAACGGTAGGCAGAATCGACCAACGGCAAAAAGAGCGCGCCTAAAAGGAGGCCCGCAAAACCCTCAAGCTCGCCATCCAACAGAGCAAGAGGGAATACTTTAAGGAGCTCTGTTTAGAAGCGGACGTAAACCCGTGGGGGAGCGCCTATAGAATCGTGATGGGGCGGTTCAGAGGCCGATCATCTCCGCAGATCATATGTCCTTCACTCTTGTTAAAAATTATCCAGGGGTTATTCCCTCAGCAAGAGGAGGGCATAGACAGCTTCCAGCGACCTCTGAACGACACGGGAATACCGCCAGTCACCAGTGACGGGCTGCTGGAGATCTGCACTAGGATAGGAGATAATAAAGCTGGGTCTGGATGGCGTGCCGAATAAGGCCCTTAAGCTTGCCGTGAAATCCAGGCCGGACATGTTCGCTGAGTTATTCGAAGCGTGCATGTCCGAGGGGATATTTCCTGCATCATGGAAACGACTGAAGTTGGTGCTACTGCCTAAGGCTGGCAAACCTCCAGGTGAGCCAACCTCCTGTAGACCTATTTGTCTTTCGGACACTGTGGGAAAAGTGCTAGAGCGAGAAATCTATAATACATTACTCCCGGTTGTTGAGAGCCAGGGAGGTCTCTCAGATCGACAGTATGGGTTCCGTAAAGCCAGATCAGCCATTGATGCCATCAAAATGGTTACTGGCTTGGCCGAAAATGCAATCCACGGAAGGGGCAGTACTAGCAAATATTGCATAGTAGTGACCCTGGATGTGAGAAATTAAATTCGGCCAATTGGAACCTAATACGGGAATCTCTGGCGAAGATTGGTATTCCCGCTTATCTTGCAGCTATTGCCAACAGCTATTTACAAGAACAGAGGCTCCGATGACGGACCCTAAGAGTACGTTGTCTCCGCGGGTGTCCCACAGGGCTCCGTACTGGCCGCACTACTGTGGAACATCATGTACGACGATGTTCTTAGTCTTCCCCTTCCGGAGGAAGCCACGGTGGTGGGCTACGCCGATGATATAGCGCTGGTTGTTGTCGCAAAGCATCTCGAAGATGCTGAGTTATACTCATGCGAAGCGATCAGTGCTGTTAAGGGTTGGCTTGAGAGTTCTGGTCTGACACTTGCGGAGGAAAAAACGGAAGCGGTCCTTATCACCAAGCGCCGTAAAAGAAATTTTGCCCGTATTCAAATTGGGAATCATATCATCACTTCTAAGCCTGCGATCAAATACTTGGGAGTGATGATAGATGGGAAGCTTAGCTATAAGGCACACGTGCAGTATGTCTATGACAAAGCATCCACTGGCAAGAATGATGCCGAACGTGGGAGGGCCACGTCATGCTTCCAGGTTGCTTATAGCTAGGGTAGTGAGTTCGATCCTGCTGTATGCAGTTCCAGTTTGGGGAAAGGCACTGCAGGTTACATTTAACGGTAACAAACTGAGTTCAGTCTACAGAAGAACAGCCCTAAGAGTGTGCTCGGCATTCAGGACTGTCTCAGATGATGCAGTATTGGTCATTTCTGGAGTGATGCCCATTGACATCTTGGCAGATGGGATGACGAATATATATAATGCGAAGTCTATCTCTCCTTTATCGCAGACGAAGAACGCCGAAAGAGAGACATCGCTAAATAGATGGCAAGAGCGTTGGGAACGCTCCGGAAAGGGTCGGTGGATACACAGGCTCATCCCTGCCATCAAGGAGTGGTTGGAGAGACGGCACAGTGAGATTAATTATAATCTCATCCAGCTTCTCACGGGACATGGAGGATATCGCCAGTACCTGTTCAAGTTTAAACTGGATACCTCACCCGACTGTCCAAACTGCGATGGAGTCCCAGAGGACCCAGCGCATGTATTCTTCCACTGTCCAAGGTTTGTGGAGGAAAGGAAGAACTTAGAGGAGACTCTAGGAGAGGTGCTTGTACCAGAGAATCTGGTGCGAAGAATGCTAACATGTCAGGAAGACTGGGATGCAATCAACTCCATGGTCTTATCTATCCAGAGCAAACTGCGAAAGGCAGAGGAGATCAGAAAAGCGTAGTTACGTACGCCGCGTAGAGACGAAAGGGGACCAAGCTAAAATAAGCTGACTCCGCCCCGTGATGTTGGGGGTGGTTTTAGTGGGTAAGAATCCCAGACGCTGGCGTGTCCAGGCCAGTGTCTTTTGAAGATTTCCACCTCCTCAAAAAAAAAAAGACAGACGGACAGACAGACAGACAGTAAACCGATTTTAATAAGGTTTTGTGTTTACACAAAACCTTAAAAACGGCCTTCATATGGGATGACCCCCTTAATTCTTCTGCAGCTTCAGTGATGCTATTGTGCAATCCCAGTAAAAGAAATCTCAATAAGCCATCGCGAATTCAAACGCGTGGGTAGAGTGTTTGGTTTAGTTTGTGTAGGTTTGCAGCGCTTGCAAACGATCCGATCTAGTGTCGGTATTTTAGACCAATTAAAAAAAATGTTCTCAGAAAATACTAAATTGTTTGCAAATGTGCGCCACGTCCTTGAAAGAAGCGTTACCGCCATTTTGTTTTTTAAAAGTAACAAAAATATGAAATGTTTCATTCCAATATTAGATAAATTATTTAAAATATTAAATGTCTATAACAAGAAAAAATCCTGAAAATTGGCTTGTTTTGGCCTTATCCAGGTATCTCCTCCCTTGATGTAATATTCTCATGTATGAAATAAACCAACCTTCCTTACCTGGAGGACTGAGCTTCAGGCTCCTAACCTATTAGGGTCGGTTACTATCAAATAGGTTTACTATCTGTCTGGCTGTCACACGCACTTTTTTAGACACGGTTGCACCTATTGATACGAAATTTGGTTGAAAAACGGGAACTGTGAACTCCCTATTCATGGAATCCATCTTTTTACCAAGAGTTCCTATACATGAGGCTGCTACTTTTGTGCGAATTTTGTGCAATTTAATATCTTGAATGTGAGTATCACACTAAACTGATTAGGCTAACAAAATGTATGCATAGACGTTACGAGCTAGATGCAAATGGGGCAAATGCCCTTTCGAATACAATACGAATACACAAAACCATTCTTACTCCAGCTACAGATTTCCCAACTTGCTTTTATTTCATTGGCAAATACGGAAAACTCTGTCAACTCCTGAATATTTGTACGACAGAGTAGACGCAACTGGTCACTTGCATCGTATTATTTTAGTGATAGAAAATTAGAAAATAGATGATATTCAATGGTTGGTTGATTAAAAAGTAGCACTCTAGATAAGAGGATTATGCCCAGTAATTCCCGATAAACAATTACTGATTACTTGGCTATGATAATATTTGAAAATTATAATGGAGCTTGTAAGTTGAACCATTGCAGTTGCATATTGTATTAATTCTCTTCTGAATGAAATTACAAATATTAATAATATTCACGTTGCCTCTGGTCAATAGCCCTATCATTGGCGATATGCAGTTATTCGTAGATTAATTAAATTTCAGGCACGGCTGACCCAGATTGATTGCTTTTCATTATTTATGCGCATTAATTTGTCCCGATGCAGATAAGGAAGGATGTTTGCTGGAGCGGAATGAGCTGAAAGTTAATAAATTCCTTGTCGTTCACCAAATTCATTATGCGCTTCAGGATATGTGAATGAATGTATGTGCGGATTTAAATTTAGGTTAAGGAGTCGTATAATTTTTGTGGTAAAATATATTGGTATTGCAGTACATTTGCTTCTAAGCAGTTAGTTTTAAAAATATTCCATTAGATTAGGGACTAACCGCATGCATATTTTGATTTAAATCGGTTTTTAATTTTTATACTGGAATATTGCTTCACTGAGGAATTTTTCGTTAATTACTACAAACTCTGGATATTCGGCACTTAAGGGGGAAACCACATTGGAAGGGTTATCGTCATGTACTTTTCTAAGTTTTTTTTAGTAGGACAAACATTGAAAATTTTGTTGAAAAAAAATAAAGCAAAAATAAAAAAGCACCAGCATTAGTCCACTGAAGGTCATAACTGGAGTTCTCCAGTTGCGGGTCATGTAGCGACTTTAATTTTTATGTGAAACTAAAAAGATTTTAATTCTACATTACTTATTTTCTTATTTTCTGAGAATATGAATTTCAATGCGGGTGAAAATAGTAATAATTTAAAAAAAAATTGCACGTGTTCAAGGAAATATTTCATTTTTTTTGCAGGTGTTCAAAAAAATATTTCAATTTTCACTATTTTTTTCGACAAATTATGTAAAACAAGAGGGAGGCTTAGATACCATACGGACGGACTACCTGATTTTGTTCTCAATGCAGGTGAAAATAGTTACAATTGAAAATTTTGCGGGTATTCACAAAAAAATCACTTTTTTTTTCACAAATTATGTAAAACAAGTAGGGGAATCGGAAGGGTGGAGGGAGGGTTAGATATCATGTGCACGGACCACCATGATTTTGTTCAGATTTTTGGGTTAGTTTCTGAGAACGGGTTCTTGAAATAATTGATGATTTGGGACCCCCGTACTCTTCCCTTTCTCAACCAATGTCAAACATAATATCTGCTTTGAAAAGTGGTTATTGAGGCCTTTAATATGCTTATATGGCTACATTCGGTGAAAAAAATTGCACACTCCCTTTCACATAATTTGATCCCCCCCACTACATGGTGGGGAATTTAGAGGTTCAACCGTCGTATCGATGGCAGTAACCATTTTCTGAGGTGTGGTAGACAGAGAGACGGACAGACAGACAGATTGCCTGTGATGAGTGGCCAGATCTGCCATCAGCCACGACCCAAGGTGAAGGACTATTTAAAAACAGTAATCACTAATCTCGAGGAATTACTCTTCACACAGCTTGGAGAAAAAATAGTTGAGCTGTCCCAGTTCATCAAGGACAAGGGCAATGTAAACTAGGCCATAAAAAATATGATGAGAGCTACTAGAGTGCTCTACAATAAATCGCAATAAGTAGAACGAAATTCCAAGGATAAATTGCTGCCCCAATGTGTAACAGGCGACCCAAGTGGAAGCTAATCATATTACCATCAACCTGCTACAAAACAAGAGAATGCGAGAAAAAGATGTGGATCCTTTGGGAAATCGGCAGGCGTCTAAGAGGAAAAACCCCATACAATTGTTCCAAAAACGGAACTATAAGCACCGAAGAGAAAAAGCAGGTCCCCCAGGGGCAAACTCCGGCATTCGAATCCGCTAATTTCAAAGGGAATGAAAACGGTGGATGGACCAAGGTAATTAATAAAAAGGCAAAGAAGAATACAAAAATGCAAATTTGCAAAGAGGCAATTGTGATCTGCCGCAAAGGAAATTTATCCTACGCGGAGATATTGGAAAAGGTCAAAGTTGATCCCGATCAAAGAAATTTAGCGGAAATTTCAACAAGGAAAGGATTGATTGTTGACAATTTCAATGCTTATGTGAGTGAGGCAGTAGTGAAATAAATGCAAGACGCTGCAGCCTATTAGACGCTGTTGCACAGTTGGTTTTGATTCTGGCCAAGGAAGGTTATGTAAATACCTTTCTGGTGAGTCAGCGAAGACTACACCCACAGCGATCACCAGGCAATTTTCTTTGAGCTAGGAGCTTTGAGCTGTAGAAGACCAAATTACTGGTGGAATACTGAATTGATCAGCCTTCGATCAGCCTGTCACCGAGCCAGAAGAGCGGCTTAGAGAGCGGTAGGCAGAATCGACCAAGGGCGAAAAGAGTGCGCCTATAAGGAAGTCCGCAAAACCCTCAAGCTCCTTTTCCAAAGGAGCAAGAGCTTTAAAAGAGCTCTGTTCGGAAGCGGACGTAAAACCGTGGAGGCGCCTATAGAATCGTGATGGGGTGATTCAGAGGTCTTTCATCACCGCAGATCATGTGTCCTTCCCTTTTGTCAAAATTTATTCAGGGGCCCCCCCCCTCAGCAAGAGGAGGGCACTGACAGCTTCCTCGCAACTCTGAATGTGACGACAATACCACCAGTCATCGGTAGAATAGGAGACAACAAAGCTCCACATCTGGATGGCGTACCAAAGAAGGTCCATGACCTTTCCGTGAAATCCAGATCGGATATGTTCGCTGAGTTGTTCGAAGTACCTAACCACCTGCATTCAGGAATATCACAGACAAAGCAGCAAAGGGAGAAATCTCCAAACAGATATCAAGAGCGTTGGGAATGCTCGGAAAAGGGTCGGTGGACGCACATGCTCAACGCTGCCATTAATAAGTGTTTGGAGAGACGGTACGGTGAGAATAACTGTAATTGCAATGGAATCTCAGAGAACCCAGAGCACGTATTCTTCCACAGACCAAAATTGGTGGAAGAAACGAAGAATTTGAAGGAGACGCTAGGAGAAGTGCTGGTACCAGAAAATCTGGTGTGAAGAATGGTAGCATGTCAGCAAGACTGGGATGCGATCAACTCCATGGTCGCATCTATCCAGAGCAAAGTTTGAAAAGCAAAAGTGATGATAAAAGCGCAGTTACGTACGCCGCGCGGAGACCAAAAGTGAGCTGACTCCGTGCCGTGATGTAATACCCTCTGTTAGTTCTATAGAGCCATGGGAAATCTGGGTGATTTTAGTAGATAAAAACTCGGCACGTTGGCGTATCTTGGCCAGTGTCCTTTGAAGATGTCTACCTCCTCAACACAAAACAAGTCGGAATACCGGAAGCTCGCGCTTTGAGTATAAAGGTTTTGTGTTCATCTTATGTAAGAAATTTCAACGCACATTTTTCTATCCGTATATAGTTACAAACCCAACATATTCCTTCATATTTTTCCAAACTACGAGCCATACGTACATATTACAGCCATAGATTGATCGTACCCATATTTCCGATTTACTTCTTATATTTATCTGAATAGGAACGACCGGCAAAGTTCATTAGCACGCATATACTATATACTTACATACACAATTGATATTCATATTCAAATGACTAAAAAACTAAAACAAAATAATTCTCTGCCACCCCATTCATAAGAACTCATTTGGTTGTGGTATTGACGTATTGATATGTGATGATGACGTCATGCAGATTGAAAAGTCCACGAAATTCACAGAAAATGGTAAAGTTTTACCACCTATAACTTTATTAATAATAGTTGGATTTTCTTCAAACTTGATTAGCATATGCATTATGTTCTTCATTATACGCATGCCAAATTTTGTACTTCTAGGATAAACATAAGAGGGGTTGCCGGGTAAATTTCTAAAATGTGGAAATATACTATTATTAAGTTTATTTGTGCAGATATCGGAACCGGATATATTTTGAGGCCTAGATTTCGTTTAGATACACCACTGCGATTTTTTTCAGATTTTTCGGTTGAATAGGTTCTGAGAACGAGACCTGTTACACTTTTTGGGGGTCATCTTTTGAGCCCTCACTCCTCTATGTTTCACACAATATCAAATATTGAACCAGTTTCGAAAAGTACTAATTGAGACCTTTCATTTGATACCCCACATGGTAACATTCTATGAAAAAAAAATTTGCACCCTCCATTCACATGTATGGGGAGCCCCCCCCTTAAACGTAACACAAGATGGCGCCACTTACTGCATGTAAAGGGAACACCAGAATACATACTCTTACCAATTTTCTTGACAATCGGTCTAGCCGTTTCCGAATAAATCGGGTGTGACAGACAGACAGACAGACAGACAGACAGACAGACGGACAGACAGACACCGTCTCGATTCTAATAAGGTTTTGTTTCACACAAAACCTTAAAAAGAAGTCGGGAAACTGGGCGCTTAGGGTATAAAGAGGTTGTGTTCAAATTATGTGAGAAACTCTTCGCCGTTCATATAAGCTCACTTAATATAATGATGTCATACACATCTTAAGGTTAAATAAATTTACCTAAAATGCGAAACTTATTTATTATATTATTATACTTATTATACTCGTTTGTGCAAATATCGTAAGGGGATATATTTTTAAGCCTAGTTTTTATAAAGATGCATCACTGCGATTTTTTCTTTAGACTTTTCTGTTAGATAGGTCCTGAGAACGAGACCTTTTCCACTGGGCACACATTTTGAGCCTTCACTCCCCTAGGTTTCACCCTATATCGGAAATAAGATCATTTTCGACAAGTGCTAATCCCTAAGCTCTTTCATTTGATACCCAACATTATCATATTATATGAAAAAAAATGTACACTCCCTTTCGCATGTATGGGAGCCACTGTTCAATCTCAACATAGAATGGCACCACTTGGTAGATGTTAAACGACACACAGACAACATGTTCTTACCAAATTCGTAACAATCAGTACAGCCCTTTCGGAGTAAATCGGGTATGACAGACAAACATTCATTCAATATTAAGAAGGTTTTGTTACACACAAAACCTTAAAAGGGCTGGGGAGAAGTGGATTCTTCATGAATGGAATTTTAATATTTCACCCGCATGTCAATTATTCTCGTTAATTATGACGTCAACATCTAAGGCTTAGAATGCAGTAAATTAGCAGGAAATTGATAAGTTTGAACTGCTATAACTTTAACGCTAATAGCACTCCTAGGATGATGAGCTTTCCGGGAAATTTTATAAGTTGGTATTATGCTATTAGTAAGATATCGAAATAGGACACATTTTGAGGCCTATATTTCATTCATTTCATTTCATCAATTTTTACGTTGGGTAGTTTAAGTGTGCACACTTTGCCTCTTTAATCGTGTATTTTGAAACCTACGTCGAAACTAATATCACTTTTGCTTTACACAAAACCTTAAAAAGCGTTCTCAATACTCTGCAACCTCATCTTCATATTCTTTGTAATTTGGTAAAGAATCATATCCCAAAATTTAATAATGATTAGTTTATTACTTTTCGAGTTCGAATTCCTGCAAATGTGAAAAACGCTTTTGAAATAAATTGACATTGGAGACAATTCTCACCCTTAAACACCCACAAACACATCGGAATACCGAAAGCTGGGTGCTTCAGGTATAAAGGTTTGGGTTCACTTTAGGCGGATAACTTTCACTGCATGTTTTCCAATTCGTACATAACCAACAACCCAAAATATTTCTTTATATATTTCTCTATATATAGTTAAGAAAGTCCATGAACCCGCTTCGAGGGGCCACCAACATAAGGATGGGCTGTAGACAACATCCAAAGACCCGTATCACAGCGATGATGGGTTTGGACGCAAAGTGTCTGCGACCATGCGAAAATGTATTGCTACATCTCCGATTGTCACAAACACTTCACGTAAGGACGCGGTGATTCTAATCTGCAGACACATAGAGCTTAAATGGAACACAGTATTAATCAAAACTGAAGCTCACTAGGACAGATTGTTACCGAACAGGACTTTTCGGACTATAGCGCAGGTTACAAGGATTACCGCTTTTTTGCGGGCTTTATATAAATTTGTCGGGACTAATCCCTTCGCTGAAATTGCAACCGGGACTACATCGATCTCTTCTATTCCCTGCCTGTCTGCTTCATATCGTCCACCAAGACCTGCAGTTCTGGATTTTTTCTTCCTACTTTTCAACAGTGTTCCGGTTCAACGGTACGGCTACATCTACCTAAACCATGCTCGTTCCTCCTTAAAAAGCAGGACTAGATCAGATTTGCTGTGATTGGCACTGTTGTCGGTGGCAATAGTGTGATCCCACAGTAGTTTGGTCCAATCATCTTATAATAAGGATGGCAGTTTGCCACTAAGTTATACTTAAGCACAAGGTTTTAATGGAGAATCTTGCAGACGGAGGTATGACAATTGGCATACTGGGTATTACTTAACATCCTGCACGCACATATTATGTACTGGATGTTCTCCTCTTCACAGCTGCATAATCTATAACTCGAGTTGGTGAAGAATGTACCGTTTATAATTTTTCGTTGCAAGTGAAGCATCCTGAATTGAAGTTAGGAACGCTTCGATCTCATAGAAGAGGACACCGTAGGTAAACCCTTCGGAGGCTTCGATGTCAAGTGTCTGACAACAACAAATTTTTGATATCACCTCCGTGAATGAGTTTCTCTTTTCACATACCGATCTTCTGTTGAACTGAAGTAACATTCGACGTGGGAACCATTCTCTGTTTTTAAGTTCAAAGGAGATCTGCCATGACGGTAGTCTGACGTATTTGGCTAGAGGATTGTTTCTCATAGAAAAATTGACGAAGATAATGCACTTGATTGTAGCACAATGTTTTTAAATCAAGTGCATCCCTCTTTCCTGACGACGTGGGATGGTGTGTATCACACTGAAAGTGTATAGAAGGACGGGAATGGCGTCATGTCATGATTGTCATGATCTTATTTTTCCGAACAGCTCAGTTTTCAAACCATCCAGATCCAGATGTCGTTCAAATCCCCCTGGCAACTTAGATTTCATTATTTCTACAGCTGTTGTTGTTGCTAGTAATATCATCGTCATCAACGACGCAACAACCCGTGTCCGGTCTAGGTCTGCCTTAATAAGTAACTCCAGACATCCCGGTTTTGCGCCGAGGTCCATCAATTCGATATCCCTAAAAGCTGTCTGGCGTCCTGACCTACACCATCGCTCCACCTTAGGAAGGGTCTGCCTCGTCTTCTTTTTCGACCATAGATATTGCCCTTATAGACTTTCCGGGTGGGATCATCCTCACCCATACGGATTAAGTGACCCGCCCACCGTAACCTATTGAGCCGGATTTAATCCACAACCGGACGGTCATGGTATCGCTCATAGATTTCGTCATTGTGTAGGCAACGGAATCGTCCATCCTCATGTAGGGTGCCGAGGATTCTTAACTCAAAAGCAGGCAAGAGTTTGCAATTTTTCTTGCTAAGAACCCAAGTTTCCGAGGAATACATGAGGGCTGGCAAGATCATTGTCTTGTACAGTAGGAACTTTGACCCTATGGTGAGACGTTTCGAGCGGAACAGTCTTTGTAAGCTGAAATAGGCTCTGTTGGCTGACAACAACCGTGCGCGGATTTCATCATCGTGGCTGTTATCGGTTGTTATTTTCGACCCTAGATAGGAGAAATTGTCAACGGTCTCAAAGTTGTATTCTCCTATCTTGATTCTTCCTGTTTAACCAGTGCGGTTTGATGTTGTTGGTTGATTCGTCTTTGGTGCTGACGTTGCCACCATATATTTTGTTTTGCCTTCATTGATGCGCAGCCCAAGATCTCGCACCGCCTGCTCGATCTGGATGAAGGCAGTTTGTACATCTCGGGTGGTTCTTCCCATGATGTCGATATCGTCAGCATAGGCCATTAGTTGGGTGGACTTGAAGATGATCGTACCTCTTGCATTTACCTCGGCATCATGGATCACTTTCTCGAGGGCCAGGTTAAAGAGGACGCATGATAGGTCATCTCCTTGTCGTAGACCGTTGTTGATGTCGAATGGTCTTGAGAGTGATTCTGCTGCTTTTATCTGGCCTCTCACATTGGTCAGGGTCAGCCTAGTCAGTTTTATTAATTTCATCGGGATACCGAATTCTCTCATGGCCGTGTACAGTTTTACCCTGGCTATGCTATCATAGGCGGCTTTAAAGTCGATGAACAGATGGTGCAACTGTTGTCCATATTCCAACAGTTTTTCCATCGCTTACCGCACAGAGAAAATCTGATCTGTTGCTGATTTGTCTGGAGTGAAGCCTCTTTGGTATGGGCCAATGATGTTCTGGGCGTATGGGGCTGTCCAGCCTACCAAGATAGCGGAGAATATCTTATAGATGGTACTCAGCAACGTGATACCTCTATAACCGTGCACTGTGTGATATCTCCCTTTTTATGTATGAGACAGATAATGCCTCGTTGCCAATCGTCAGGCATTGATTCGCTGTCCCATATCTTGAGCAGAAGTTGATGAACCACTTGGTGGAACTGGTCGCCTCCATATTAGTAATATACCGAGGTATTTTTAGACCGCGTCTGAATCCATACTCTCAATTTGGATGTTATTATGGCTGTATAAGTTGTTCGTCATTTCTAAGGGAAAAAATGTTGGAACTAATTTAGGATCGACAATCATCAATGATTTGTCAATACACTGTGAGTGCTCGTGAATCGCTTTAGCCAGAAGTTGTGAATCATATCAACTCCTGGCGCCTTCCAATTACCTGCCTTTTCAAGGGCTGTTTCTACGTCGACTTCAGTTACGTCAAGCATGTTGATTTCGGGCGGAGGTGGGTCGATTGGTTTTAAATTGCAACGGCTGGGTTCGTTCCAAACACTTCTCCAGAGTTTTCTGCCTGATCCAAATACAGTTTACTTTTACGACCTGAGTCACTGGGATTTTTAAAGACTTCCCCTTAGTTTTGGAAGAATAAGGTGTTGTTTGCTCCTCTCTAAAAGCTCTTTTGGTACCTACGGATGTGATTAGAGCAAGCCGCAAGTTTTTGTTTCAGCACCTCGAGGATTTCTTTGATTGGCATATCATTCGACGGATAGTAGTTTCCAAAGAAGTTGGAAACGAATCTGTGCATTCTTGGATATCCAAGAAATGTTTGCGTGACACGGCCTATCTCCTTTCTCAACTTTTCGACTCTTTTGTTGAGTCGAAACTTCCAGAACGGTAAATTCTTCCTGCGGGTAGCTCTGTTATTCGCTTCCAGATGTTGATTATGAAAACGAATAACCGTGGCAGCTACAATTTAGACCAGGCTATAAACCTATGTCCCATTAATCTCGTTGGCCAAACGATCAATCAAAGTTCTGCCAGCCGGAGCAATGATATTCGTAGTTGCCGAAGTATAATAATAATTAATAATAATGATCGTTGGCACAACAATCCATATTGGATCAGGGCCTTGAAGTAAGTTAGAGTAATTCATTCAAGACCGTAATGGTAAACTACAGGATTACAGTGCCCTAAAGGAAGCAATGTGGTCAGCATTGCGCTCGCCTGAAATTATTCCTCTGATTTGACTCAGGTACTCATTCGCAGCTGAGACGATTGGTATGCGACGTCAAATCAAGATACATATCCCACTGTCACCAGTGAGATTTGATCGGCCAGTTTCTGTTGGTCTGAGCAATTAGCTATCCGGACATTCAGATGATTATCCATTCGAGATTAGTTTCAGAATTTTTCACCAAAGGGATATTATTATTTTGTTGAGGGAATGTCGCACCGCGTCCTTAAAGAACTATTGTGTCCTTTTTGTTGGTTGTAGTGTATCTATTAATCATAGTATCTCAAGCAAGTCTATAACCGTTAGGAATTTTAGTATATTTCCTACTTCCAGGTCTCAACTTTGCATCTGGTATAACATTACTGACCAGTGAGAATTCACACAATGATTCGGAGGTTCTTTACGGTAAGATTTAAGGAATCCTTTGTGCGCATGGGTTCGTATCCCCCAATAAGCACCCTGGACTGCTCCATTCCTGGTAAGCCCGCTAAGTATAGTTGCCTCAACTGTTCTTCATTTTTTAATGTCATAGCCATGAAAAGTTTCCATGGACGTGCGTCATGCATACCGATCGACAACCTTGAATCCTTGGGAAAGTTTAGGAATTTTGAGAGAAGACGCCATCCGGTTATTAAACACAGATTCAGGTAACTGCCCCTAGAAATTAATGAGACTGGCCGGTAAATACCAGGTAATTAGGTTGATAGTTTAAAAAATGTTTAAAAGTAATTTAAGTAATCTGACTGAGTATTAAAGAATTTATAATCGCAATTGTTTTTAGTAGCTTTGTACTGATGAAGGGGGTAAGCCGGTGCGAAATATATATTTATATTTATAAATAAAAATTGTGGTTTGGTTTCAGGGTATCTTCATATCTATCACTGAACAGAAGTATGGGGATCCAAGATTGGGAAGAAATTGTAAGAACTGGATTCAGTTGTGCCAGTAATTCTTCCAACGCTCCGTGACCTGACCGTGTCGAGGCAAAGGTTTTGCTAAACTCGTTTAAATTTTACCTCTAGATTTTTGTTCCAAAAAGGCTTTTTATTTAGATTAACTCCCAGATATTTCTCTTTTTCAGAAAGTTGAAGGGTTGCACCCCTCATCTCTGGGAGGCAAAGTCTATCAAGCTTCCTGCTTTTCAAGGTTTTTTGTAAAACAAAACCTTATTAAAATCGATTCACTGTCTGTCTGTCAGGCATACAGTAAGTGACATAAATTTAGGTGGAGTTAGTGGCTCCACGTACATGCAAGTTATAGCAGTTCAAACTTATCAATTTCGTGCTAATTAACCGCATCGTAAGTCATACAAATAACATGCTGACATCTTAATTAACGGAAATAATTAAAATTTCATTCCTGAAGAATCAACTTCTCACCAGCCCTTTTCAAGGTTTTGTGTAAAACAAAACCTAATAGAATCCTGTCCGTCTGTCTGCTGTCACACCCGATTTATTCGGAAACGGCTGAACCGATTGCCACGAAAATTGGTAGTAGCGTGTGATCTGTTGTTCCCTTTGCCTGAAGCAAATGGCGCCATTTTGAGGGAGGGTGCAAAATTGTTTTCCATAAAATGCGCTTTTCGAAACTGGTCCCATATTTGATACCTGGTGAAACATAGGGGAGTCAGGGCTCAAAGTATGACCCCGAAAAAGCGTAACAGGTCTCATTCTCAGAACCTATCCACCCGAAAAATCTGAAAAAAAACACACTGATGTATCTGTACGAAATCTCGGCCTAAAAATACATCCGGTTTCGATATCTGCATAAATAAATAAAATAAAATAAATGGTTAAATAGATCTGCAAAAATAAATAATAGCATATTTACACATTTTGGAAATTTACCCGCGAACCGCCCTTATGTCCATCCCAGAAGTACAAAATTTGGTATAATATAATGCTCAATTTGGTCAAGTCTGAAGAAAATTCAATCATTATAAACAAAGTTATAGAGGGTGAAACTTTGCCATTTTTTGTAAATTTCGTGCGTTCTACAAGGTGTAGACGTCATCATTCCATATCAATTCGTCAATACCACAACGAAGTAAGTTCATATGAAAGGGTTGGCAAAGAATTATTTTGTTTTAGGTTTTTAGTCATTTGTACATGAATATCAATTATTCCAAAGAGACATATGTGCGTTCAGGTATATAGTATAGGCGTGCTAATGGAATTTGCGGGTAGTGTCTAATTCAGATAGATATATTGGCATATTAATCCAACGGTATTTAATCTACGTGCTACATATGTACATATGTATGCTTTTGTGCACGGAGTCAATCGGAAATATGGGTACGATCAATTTTTATACGTGCATATATATGTACAGTATTCCTAAATAGGCAGTTTATTTGTTTAGGGTGAGGATAATATCTATGGCTGTAATATGTACGTATGTCTTATAGGATTATATTGGATTTATAGTTATATAGGGATAGAAAAATGTGGGTTGAAGTTTCTTACATAAGATAAACACAAAACATTTATACCCGAAGCGCGAGCTTCCGGTATCCCGAATTGTTTGTATCTGTTGTAGGTTAAGTTCTTCATATTTGCTAATAATAATATTAACCTCAATTCAATGCTTTCCATCAAATTATTTATTTAAATCGCTTTCTAAAAAATAGAGGTCGATGGGATTTTTAACTATGTACACATCGCTGTTATGTACTCATCGCTCCTCACATAGGGAAACATCTGTCCTATTCATCTTCCAGCAAAAAAAGATGTCCTTAGTCACCTAGGGGGCTGCACTTTATTGCCAAGACGTTCATTGAGCTTTATTTGCCCGCAATAATCAGATTGAATTTTAGGTATCGGTGATCTGACAGTGAGACTTCGTCTGGCACCCCCCAGTCTGTGAAAAAGTTTCCCTCACACCATACCGCAAGAGACTCGATCCCCCCGTATTTGATAATGAATGAAGCAAACTGGCAGTTCCGTTTCCTTTTCTTCCAACTGTTCCGTAAATAGTGTAGGGAAAGTTACTAACAGGTAGGATTTAGTCTGTATTTCCATCACCAGTGCAAGCCCCAATACGGGGTTCCGCCTTTGTATGCGCTATCTTCCACACGCAACTCTACTGTGGAAAAGCACACCGACCATGCTGCAATTGTCCTGTTTTTGTATAAGTCGAAGACCATCACTGTTCTTCGTTCTCAAAATGGAGATGATGCTCTACAGTTTCCTGATATGATTGAAGTTAAATCTACCCGTGGCCTTCCTTCGATAACCAGGTATCCAAAATCCGACATGTTCTGTCCTAAGCGGCTCAGTCTTCACAATAGTGAACTTGGGGCGACCGCCAGAACGCAAAGCTAGGATTATCTGCTGGAGCCACTTTAAGGCAACCTCTTCAGTCTACCCCAATTGGAGGAATCCACCATTTTGCCAATTTGAGCCTAGTGACGTGTGATCTCTAAAAAACCTATTCCCAAAAATTTATCCAAATGAATTACCCTATACAATTCGGTGGACTTATTCTATTGTATTGTATAGTTTTCTCAATCTGAATTGGTGATCAGGTGCCAGGTTGCTAGGATTGGCAATTTGGGGAATATCGGATACTCAAGATTGCATTAAAAGTTCCTTAATGATAGTTTCGATCTTTTTCACGGAAATTTAAGTGGCCTTTGTGGCTCGATTAGTTTGCATCCTGCTTGCAAGCGAACGGTGAATATTTGGGTTTCGTTATTATTACCTTTTAACTAAAATAGTCCATTTTTTGCAAACTACAATTTTTAGGTACGCCGGAGCATAGACTAACAGTTTTTACAATCAATACTCCATAGATGTAATAATTAGACTTTATTAATTTTAATGAATGAGTTTAAATTAATTTAAAACTGCACCGCGTGATAACCGACTAACCAAAACGTTAGAGGCAGAAGAGAACGATCTCCCTTCATGTGTTTCTTTCTGTCCCTAACTCATGGCACACTTTCCTCGCTAGTCCTCCACTCGCGTGGAGAGGTCTACAAAGTGGAAAGTTCCGCGCCATCTATTTGTTCGCATTCGCAACATTCGAAATAAATTTCGAAAGCTGCGAATCCTGCCGCGCCACAACCTTTAGCCCAATCCCCTATGGTCGTTCTTAACGTTGGGCTATTAGCTTTTAGCTGCCTTAATAATAATACTAATCGTTGCCACTGATATTTAATTGGATCTAATCCTCGAAGCATGTTAATGGACTTCTTCGAAATCGGCTCTCTTTGAAGAGTTTGTTGTTGCCTTAGGGGCGGCCTACAATTTCGTTGAAATGCTGGAGCACTTCATCGATGTCAGATTTTCTCATTCACGTATCCTTTCACGAGCACCCTGAACTGAGTAGCTTTGTACTGATGAAGGGGTAAGTTGCTCCCGAAATACAATATATATCAACACTGAAAAATAAAAATTGTAGCTTG
This sequence comes from Hermetia illucens, assembly GCF_905115235.1. Classification (NCBI taxonomy): domain Eukaryota; kingdom Metazoa; phylum Arthropoda; class Insecta; order Diptera; family Stratiomyidae; genus Hermetia; species Hermetia illucens. The sequence goes on along the minus strand of NC_051852.1, from coordinate 82,157,869 downwards.
GAGTAAGCTGGTCTACCAATTTCACCCTGAAGAGTTCTATTCCTGGTAAGTTCTCCCAGCAAAGTTCCCTCAGCCTTTTCTCTTAATTTTTGAATGTCGTAGCTATGAACCCATTTCCGACTCAACAAAATGGTTCTGGGTTGTTCAGCAGCGTCGCTGCTCCTTTCCTTGGCACATCTTCCACTGCCTCATTACTTTCTAACCCAATGTGACCTGGAACCCACAGTATACAGATCTGATTGGGCAAGCAGACCGTGTTCAGTCTGGCATACCCACACCTGTTTGGAATTTACCTGGTAGGACTGAAGTGTTTTAATAGCCACTTGGCTTTTGGTTATTAAAGCAATGTTTTCCCCCTGTAGTTCCTTTCGAGGTTGAAGGGGACACATCAGTCTATTTCATATATTTTCGCCTGAAACATGCTGGTACGCTTACGCATTGGTTCAAAATGCGTTTTAATTGGCAGCGCTTTTTCCCTCTGCCATAGAAGATCCTTCAGTGTACCAGGTAATCTGTTGCTGATTTAAGCCGTATGCCAATGCCAGGCTCCCCCAGTTTGCCCTGTTCTCCAACGTGTGCGAACCTTCTTATCGAAGGGAAAGCTCGTTGCCCTGTTATTCCTTGGTATCAGTAATTCGAGATGTCGCCTTCATGACTTCTACGTTGTCCCATACGATGATATGTCTCTCCTCAATGATGTGCTATGCTATCATTAACTTCAGCGTTGTGCTTTTCTTATTCTTTTTCCTGGCCGTTTCCGCTCACTCTCTATCTCGTGTTCTCCTCAGAGTACCGAACCAGTCTTCTTTCATAATCTGCCATCCTCAAATATTTGACCACTGTTTTTCGTTTCACCTCCATGCCATGTAATTTAATGGCTCTCAAGGAATCAAGCTTGCTCTTTCTAGTGAATAGGACTATATTGGTCTTGGATGGATTTATGCACAGCTCCACTTTTCTGCACCAGTTATTAATGATTCGTAGTCGCGTTTGAATTCTGCCACATAGGGTCCCTTCATATTTGTCCCTACAGATTCAAACGCTATCGATAGCGTAACACTGGTCCTGTATTTCAGTGTTTGTTATTTATCTTATGAGTTCAATATCATGCTCTAGATTAGTAGTATACGCCATCTTGTGGACAACCTTGAATAGTGTTCATTACAACAGAATTTGTACTTTTATTTGTCTACTTTCTAACATTCTTTCCATCCAGAAGGCCAAAGTTTTTCCCACTCCCTTGCGGATTAGGCTATCTGGTATCTTTTTATGCGTTATATTATCGAACGATCGTTCGATGTTCAAAAGTGCATACGTATCCTGTATGTGATGTATTATCAAACGCTTTTTCGATGTCCAACACGTGCTATTTCATTCGTGCTTCCTCTTTGCAAGCTGCGAATCTGTCCCCGTACACAAGGGTTTCTTGAGCCAGCAATCCTTGGAATTACCGCAGATGCAGCTTTTGCATAATCCTCCTCCTCCGATGTAACACTTCCTTGCATTTCGTGGTCCTAGAAAACCTAGATCAATGTCGTTCAGCTTCTTCTTCTGTAGGCAGCAGGTATACTTTCTTGCTCGGCACTGCCCTTTCAGCTTCAATGGCTTACGTGATTCCTTCGGGGCCTCAGTGGACTTGTCATCTGATGTGCCTTCCGAAGAAGTCTTGTGTAATCTGTAATTGATGAGACAGTTATAACGTTTAATTGTCTCCAGGGATCGGCCGTCTACCCCGATCATGAGGAGTTAGTCTTTGGCCTTTCCCTTGCCTTCAAACACTCTCCATAATCGCGTAGCTGGCATAGAAGCCTTCTTCTCTCAATTGCTGCGGCTTTGGAAAGGTAGACCATCATGTCTGTCCCTGGTATGTTTAGGGACTATAGCTCCGCATAGCTATCTGCGGGTCTCCTGACTCATGCCTTCGCCTTTGACCACCCCGAGATTTCCGCTGCTCCCCGCTTTCTTGACTCTGATGCTGAAAACTTAAGACTGTACTGATTCTTCTGTCTTGGCTTCCTCTGGTTTCAGACTGTCCTGCAGATAGTGCACATACCGATTAGCACTTGATCCACTGAGGCCTGTCGCTTTCCTGACATCTGATATGGTGACCTCAATCGTACCTTTGCTCTTCCCTGCTTTTTAAGCGGGGACCTATGTTGTTTGCGATATTCGGACTAGGTCAATTTTTACTTTGGCTCTACTGCTTGACCTTCCAACTTTTTCCTTCTTGGGTGTCGTCACCTGCCTCTAAGTGTTGCAGAGATGTGCATCCGCCTGATGGACCAATTTGTATACGGTACGGGATTTCGCTCGTTTGTTGTTTGATTTGTTGGTTTGTTTTATTGTATTAGTGAAACAGCTTCCATGAGTGTCGGAGTTAGGAGGGTCACCGGTTTGGCTCCTCGATAGTAACAAATTAACCCCATAAAAGGATAGGTTGGCTTCCAGAAGGTTGTATTTAGCATGCGTCTATCCTGCAGTCCACTACTTGACCCCATTGATGGATGATGGGATTGAATTTTGAAATAAAGAAAAGTTTTGGGGTTCGTCACTTCACGGAAGCTTGTCCACTTGAGATTAATTGTGCTTGTTGGCCCAGTGTGGAGTTGTTCGTTCACAATTGTCGCGTCTGTTAGAGTGCGATTGTCTGAATTAAGGGGGTGAAGGCCGTTTTTTTTTGGCTTTTTTTAGAATTTTGTTGTGAAGAACTGGATAAAGATACAAATACGAATTTTTCACCATAGATTTACTTATATCTTGAGCGTATGTACTAATATCTTGAGCGCTGCCACGCTAGAGGGCGCTGCGATCTCCTTTAAAAAAAAGTAAACGGTATTTTAGCGTACAGACTTAGCTACAGTCACAGTTTTTTTTGTGAATTTTGGTGTTTTTTAAGGCTTCTTTAATGAATAAAAAAAAATTACGGAATTTGAAAATTTCAAAGAATTTCGTTTGATAGATTTTGGGCTATGGTGGCAGCTGTTTTTCAGCATACGGTTTCGAGAGAAACGCATTCAAAAAGTAGAATGCGATTTTTAGCTATAAAACCTTAACTGACTATTAGTCTGCTATAGCTAATTAAGTCCCTGGCTCCGAACGGGGACAAAAAAACAAAAAGAAATATAAATGAAAACAGAGTTTTTACTTTTGGAAATATTTATTCCACACAATAATGATTGACAATATGAAGTAACGGGTGATTCGCGGCAACTGGGCGAGATGTTATTTGATTTCCTATATTTATTCATTTCTAAGTGCTGATTAAGCGTCTGGCTGCTGGCATTTTTCCAGAAATGCAGCAAATTCTTTCCAGACGGTATCTTGTTTCGTCGCGTCTAAGGTGTCTATATCTGGCGGATTAGATACAGGCACGTGTAATCTGCTTTTTTTTATTTATGTGTGCTGACGCATACATAACTTCTCCCCCTTTGACCTTGAATTCTGCTGAATTCGATTTTCTATTTGAACTTTTAGTTTTTTCTGTTTTGGAAAATATAATATTATTGACAAGATTGCAAGGAATAATATGAAAATTAAACTTAAATTTAGTACAATATTTGCATTTTTATGTATTTGCAATTCTTCAATTTTCTTTGTGTTATGTATACTGTTTACAATTATGTCATCCAAAGTTATTTTGTCATTAAAATTTTGAGTTTTTTCGTTAAAATAATAATAATCTCTCGTTTCTTCTATCTTTAATATTTGAAAAGTAGTGATTTAGAAAAGAGTGCAATTATTAAAATGTATCAGATGACTTCCTGTTACAATAAGGTTTCTAGTGTCACACGTTTGATTTATTGGAAGTTTTTCGGCATTTTTAATAAAGATTGTTTCTTCATCCAGTTCTAATATTTCAGTGTTCAAATTTTTAATTAGTTTCCAGGTATTACTATAGATGCAATGTTTACTAGTTTTGAGTTCATTAAAATATTTAAAAGGTTCATAGGTATATATAGTGTTATTTATGGAGAGAATCGTTTCTACTGGAAAATCTATTTCTTTATATTGTTCATTTGTTATTGGTAAAATCATCTTAAGTTGAATATTTATAAATTCTACAGGAATTTTTATTGCGAAAATCAATATACTGTCTTCTCATATTGTAATTTGTTTACATCGATATTATAAATTTTTATCTCGTCATCTGTAAGAATGTTAGGGTGTAACATACCGTATCTCGCGGATGCAATATTGTCTTGTATATGGTCAATTCTTCCTTTTAAAATTTCAATTTTGAAAATTTGGTCGTAGTATAAATAGTTTGCAAAAGTGTTATTCAAGATGCTATTTATTTTACTAGTCATTGTATGTCTGTCTTTGTTAGCCATGTCTCCAAGTCTTTTGATTGTGTCGCTAAAATTTCTATTGATTTCTGCTTGTTGATTAATGGTTTGTATAATATTATGGTTATTTATGTCAACTGTCTTGAGGTGTTCGTCTATGTTTTTTCTATCTTGGTCGTCCATTGTCCCGAAAAGCGAATGTTGTGCGTTACCTACTAAATTAATAAGTCCTCTTTTCTGTCTTTTGTCTAGTGGTTTCAATGTGTTAACTTTATTAGTTAAATGTTCAAGTTCTGTTAGTATTAAGGATTTTTGTTGTTCTTTTAAATGTTCCGCGTTAGTTTTAAATTCGTTTATTACGTTAAGGATTTCTAATGGGTTTATAATATGAAGAACGATGCCAGATTTCATCGGTATTTCTGCTTTGTTTAGATGCATTTGCGTAAATCTAGGACTGTCGTTAATGTTTTGTGTATTTAATTGTCCGTTAGTTGGAGTCAATATCATGAGTAGTGTTGCGAATATCGTGAAGAATAACTGTAAAAATGATCATGCCCGATCAGGTATGGTTTTATTGAAATGGTATAAGATATTGTATGATATAGATATTATGTTAATAATTTTTAATTTTTGTTAATTTAATTTCGACTATCATTCTTTTTCGAATGTAAGGAATATTTTCTTGTGTGAATAAAATTTGGCGATGTTTAGAAATATTTTCTGGGATGCTACAGCTAAATACACCACAGTCGTTTGCATTTTCCTGTTGAGGTGTGTTCGCGGCTGCATCTTTGATAAAGGTTGATGTAGTGAATGGAATTTGTCGCTTATCCATGGACTCGTTCCTTAAATATTCTTCTAAAGTTTCTAAAATTTGCGCATTGGGTACTCCTAATGAGTCATAGTATTTCATTGTTTTGTTAGGGAAATCAACTATGGAGATAGCCCAATGGTTTTGGTTAACGTGTACTGGTATCAGTAGAATATCATAATCGAAAATATTTACGCTTCGTGTCCATCTTTTAATTGATTGGTAACCTACATTGAGAAGGCGTGTAGCGAAGAATGTGTTCACCGCAAAGACTTTGGGTGAATTTGGAAAGTTACTTTCTTTGTTGCGTTCGACGATTAATTTCAAATAAAATTCTATTATTTTGTCGTTCAACCATTTATTGTTTTCCAATGTTTTGATATCGCGTCTGGTGATATTGATACGAAATTTGGATGTTAGCACTTCGTCATCTGGACCTTCGTTTATTGCTGTATTGATTATTGATAATTGTTCTTCGGTAAGCTCTGGAAGTTCTGTTCTATTATCGGGGTTGTCTTCATCATTGGGAAATATATTGAATTTTAAGGGCCTTTTAATATTGCTGGGATGAACATTTTGGAGTTTACCTTTAACGAATCTGGGTTGATGTTAATCTGGTTGCTTTATAGTTCTTTTTCCTTTTTTCATTATATTCCTCGCGTTTTTCATTTGTTTTATTTATCCATTTTTCTTTTGTTTTCTTTAGGTTTGCTCTTACTTCGTCGAAATTTATACTGTGTGATTGCACATCATTTGGCGTGCACTTAATTGTAGAGTGATAATAATTATAATTTCTTACTGCTTGTTGCATTATTCTTTTGGTAGAAAATTGCCTTTTTTGGTATGTAAGAATTCTAAATTTTTCTATGATTGTCTCATGGATCTTTCCACGTCTGCGATTCCGGTACTATTATGTGGCTTTGTTAGGTGTAATTCTACGTTCTCTGAGTATAGAAACTCCTTTGTGGTTTGCCTATTCGTGCAAAATGTTCTTCAAGTATTTCGATTAAGGTTACGTGGTTCCTGTTCGTTAGGAAGTAAGCTGCTCCGAATTTTGAAAATTTGTCAATAACTGTAAGAAATGACTGCTTCGTTGCAGTGAAAATATCTATTTGGATTATCTGATTGATAGTATTTGCCGTTTCGGAGAGAGTAAATTTTGCTTTTATAATATTTGCTTACGGCTTGACACACATCACATTGGTTTATTACCACATGAATGAGATCAAACAATTTCGGATAATATATTTTGAATTTAATTTTGTTGAATGTCTCTTGAATTCCAGAGTGTAGACTTTCTTGAACGTGGTAAAGTGCAATTTGTCTAACAGCTTCTATTTCTGTTTCGACATCTAAAGCTCTGAAAGAACATTTTATGAATTTAATTTGTCTGTCGTTGGAGAATAGTTCTCTTATTTTTTCTTGCACGATATTATAGTTATGATCTGAAAGTTCCGAATAAATTCCGATTTGCCTTTTTTTATATATCTTCTAAGGATGTCACTGAAATTTTCAAAGTCGTGTTCTGCTATATATATGATACGTTTTTTATGTACGATGCCAATTTCACGAACTTTATTATTTTTGAGGATGATTTGGGTATTGTATTTATTTACAATTTCCTCTTTGATCGGAATATGATCAAGTAGTTCCTCCTCTGCAGAATGTATGGTTGCCATGGTAGCATCGTCGTTTTCGTTTTCTATATTTGCTAGATCTCTTAAATCTGAAAATGTATTTGTTTTGTTAGAGGCAGGGATTTTTGATTTAATTTCCTCGTTATGTTCAATCCTGCTTAAAAAATCTGCCACTCGATTTTCCTTGCCTTTAATATATTCGATGTCAAATTGGTATTCTCCTAATTTTAGTAACCATATCTAGTGTCTTGGAGAGAGATCTTTGCCTTTATATTTTGCTTGCAAATACTTTATGGGCTGGTGATCAGTGAACACTTTGAACTTGTTTCCATACAAATATGGTCTGAAGTATCCCACAGATCATATAATGGCTAGAAATTCCGTGGCGGAATAGTTCCGCTCGTGACAATTAAACGTTCTTGATGCAAAGCAAATAGGGTGGCCTTCTTGCGAAAGAACGGCGCCTATTGCGTAGTCTGAAGCATCAGTAGTAGGATGGAATGGTTTGCTAAAATTCGGGAATCTTAAAATTGGATGCGAACTTATGAGAGTTTTCAGTTTTTCGAAGGCTTGTATATAATTAGGATCGTTTATGTTAATTTTGCATTTTTTTTGTAAATATTTTGTCATCGGTTGTGCCACTTTGGCATAATCTCGAATAAACTTACATTACTTACATTACATGAATCATTTCATCAATATCATACATATCTATAATTTTGTCTAACAGAATTCAGTGAATGTGCTCATGTGACGAATTTCCTTTAGGATCCTTTGTGTAGGATCTACCGTGTGGTTTGTGAAAGTTGATATTCGGCTGGTTGCTTCCGTCAACCGATCTATCTGATTTTCACTGTTCTGGTTGTTAACCAGCTGCTGGACCACCGCTGCGAGTTGCGCAAATTCCGCCTCTTTTGCTGCCAATCTTTGTTGTAGCTCGTTGATTTGAGCCTCCATGTTAACTAAATTTAATTAACTTACTCTGGTATTGTGCAGAATGAATCTTCCTTCTTTCTGCTTTATATTCACTTTAATTTACTTTTGCTTATTATTTTTTTTCGACTGGATTCCCAACCCAGCCTCAGGAGGGATTTTAAAAAACCGTATTGTGGCTTTACACCAGCCTTTCCAGTCTAATTAAATATGAGATTAATTCGCTCGACCGTAATGAACCTCCGCGACTTTTTTTTGTTAATTAGCACAATTTTTAATAGTTTCTTTATTTTTTTTTTTTTTTTTTGATTAATCTTTTTGATTAGAACCAGTATCACAGACACTATATCAATTGTGTTTCGATTCGATGCCTTTTTCGACTATTCGACCGATAATTAAACGATTTGAAGTCACGGTTTACCGACTGCGCCATTTAAGTCCCTGGCTCCGAGCGGGGACAAAAAAAAAGAAATATAAATGAAAACAGAGTTTTTACTTTTTGGAGATATTTATTCCACACAATAATGATTGACAATATGAAGTAACGGGTGATTCGCGGCAACTGGGCGAGATGTTATTTGATTTCCTATATTTATTCATTTCTAAGTGCTGATTAAGCGTCTGGCTGCTGGCATTTTTCCAGAAATGCAGCAAATTCTTTCCAGACGGTATCTTGTTTCGTCGCGTCTAAGGTGTCTGTATCTGACGGATTAGATACAGGCACATGTAATCTGTTTTTTTTTATGTATGTGCACTGACGCATACATAACTAGCTAGTTCATAAACCTTAGGTTTCTTCAAAGAACACATATATAGCCCTGGCTTCAATTCTTGTCCTTTCGGCGAAGTCATTCGAACATCACTCGGGCTAATAAATACGCGCTTTCTTACGGTGATCGGCATAAATCTGGCATGTTACTTATCACGTGTTTAACACTATAATTTCCGAACGACCCCGAAAATCAAAAAAATACTTTGCCCATATATTCTACACTATATCTAAAATTCGATTCTACGGATCCGACACACGGAATGACCCCCTTAAGGAATCAAATAACCAGCAAACACAATGAAGCTATCACCTGCTGCGAATATTGGAACACCAGTCTTCGTATCTTTCCGTCGGCCAGAGGTTAGGCACGTTACTTTCCAAACAAGGCGACGCCAGCAGGAAGTGGAGAAGAAGGAACGCATCAAGGGATGGTGTTCGGTGAATGGTGCAGTGATGTATAGAATAATTAATGCTTCATTTTTACCTTTAATTGCTAACAATTATTAATAAGATGAACAAAGAAATATGTGAAAGCACTGTATTGAAAAATGAAGAAATTTGGATTGAAGATGCGATCCGTTGCGGATTTCCCTTCCCATCGCGGCATTCGGGTTCGGAGTTTTACAATTCCAAGCATGCGGTCGAGCCGGAGCCTGGCCAGCATAGAGGCGTGTCGTCGGAACACTTTGATGTAGCTTCACGGTCAATTACACTACCTTGGTCGTTTTTGGCCACTTAGCATGGTCTTTTAGCCATCGTCCAAACGCAATTTTGTTATTACACTGGGGTTTTATCGATTTTAGCTGGCCAGTGAGTGAACCGCTTATATATATTCAAGTTTGTTGCTTAAGTTTGGCTCATATGTAACATTGAAATCTCCAGCAGCATTGAATTTGTTCCTTTACGTTTTGAAAATCTGTGTAAAGTGTTCCCGAGGTATTTTATATATTGGGCCAATAATCCGTAAGCGAAAATATAACAAGAAAACCAAATGACAAATGTTCTAAAAATCATAACGCATTGGAAGTCTTTCTTAATACTGAGAAAATGGACATATGCCTTATCTCAGAAAGCCACCTCCCGGGGCCGACGATCGCTAAAATCGACGGCCTTTGCTCATTTCAGGCAACACATCCCAGTCGACAAGCCAAAAGGGAACTACATTCTTTGTTAAAGAGGGTATCAGACACCGCGAAGAACAGAAAATTGAAGATGATAAATGTGGCTTGAGATTATTGGTATACAAATATAGAGCAAAGTTGTGAAGATCTTCTGAATATACTGTCCGCCCTGATCCGGTATTAAACAAGAAGATTTCGCTCGACTCTTCCAGTTCATCGGAAGCTCCATCATTGTAGGAGATGACTTTCACACGAAAAAGGAATTCCGTGGATCTAGGTTAACAAAGAGAGAGGCAGAGCATTATCTGAAACATGAAGGGCACAAAACTGCAATTTCGACTCACACCCGATGTCACTGATTTCTTCGTAACTAAGAGGATCTCAGACAAATGTATCCATGGTGTCAAAAGTGAAACATAATGTCCAATTACTCGCCTGTTATGATGCTGGTGAGCGAAAAAGCGTGGAGAAAAGACTATTCTCCCAAACTAACTAATATACAATCAAAGCGGGCAATATTTAAAAAGCACATTCAAGGCAACGTTTGCATAAATGACCAAATCAATACTGCTTATCAATTCGAGGAGGAGATCGATCTGCTAACAATAGAAATACAACACGTGGTTTAGAAAAGCACCTCTGCTCATCATGGGCTGAATAAAAAATATACTGACTATCCTGGTCCGGCTAACCAACTGATTACAAGAAAACATAGAGCTCGCAAACTATGGCGAAGAAACCGCAAAACAGAAAGGAAAAAAAGACAGGTTACTCTCTGTGGAAAGCCTCAAAATATCTTAAAAGACCAACGCAACAAATTTCATTTATTAAACAGGAGAACGGGAAATGGGTTCGTTCTGCACAGGATAAGGCAGATCTCTTAACGAAGCATCTAGAAAATACCATCTAGCCGCTACATACACAGGCGCCTACATGCTTAACCCCATTCGGAAGAGTGGACCATTACCCAATACGCTGTATAAAACTAAATGAGCTGAGGGTAGAAATTGAAGCAAATCTGCCTCCTAATAAAGCTCCTGGCTATGAGCTCATTACAGTGAGAATACTAAAAGAAATGCCAGAAAAGGGCCTGGACGAATTATTACAAATAATTAATGCAGCTTTCAGATTAAAATACGTCCCTCCACAATGGAAAATGGCCAAAGTTATAATGATCCCCAAAACAGGGAAAAAGCCTATTCAGAGTGACCCCGCTTGTGAACGGGACAAAGGCTGAAGAAAAAGAAAAAGGAGAGTGACATACGAAGGAACCTACTCTGAACTGAAAAAAATGCAGCCGGTGTACTGCAGGGCAGTGTCTTGGGCCCAATACTATTTCTCCTGTATACCAATGATATACTTTGCTGTAAAGAAGCCAAAATGGTGGTCAGTGAAGTCATCAAAGACCAGACAATTAAACATAACTACCAACTACGATCACATAAAAATAACGAAGTCGGAAAATTGACTGATATCGCTGATATAATGAGCCGACTGAAAGGAGTAAAGCCAAACGACTTGCTAATATAAAGGATGCCTAAAGATATAAGCTTCTGGGGAATAGCCAGTTCCTCAGCGAATGACCACAGGTTCTTCTCACAATAAAAACTAAACCTAATTATGCAAAGAAAGCTGTTGGATGGGGAAATCTCAGTTGTAGCTTAGCGAGAGAGGGTCTTGGTGGATAAAAATCCCACACTCTCAGTGATGGTGAACACTGTAGTATTTTGTAGATTTCCACCTCTTAAGAAAAATATAATCCGATGAGGCCCTACGAGGATACTTGAATGAAATCCTTACTGACTTTTTCGGGTGGATAATATGTAAACTGAAGTTTAATAAAAAACCGCTGGACCGCCTCTGGCTTTCTTTCCACGGTGTTCTGCATCATAAAAGATGTAGCTAGGAATACTGAATTTATTATATTTTCCGTAGAGATATTAGAAATAGATAAATGTCATGAGTTTTCAACAAAAATATAACTTCAGTGTTTTGTTGGCTTTAGTTCTTATTTGAAAGAATCTGCAATATCATATTTTGGCTTTTTATTAGATACTGGATCATGGTGTATTCATGAACTGATTTATATTATTTCGCAGATTAATAAAGTTCGAAAATAGTCCTTGTTGAAGACTGTCGGAAGCAGATTCGTTTTGGCCTGCACTTTCACTACATCAACGAATATCACTCCAGGACGAATTGATGCGGGCGGTATATTCCCGGACGTAGACTCAGTTTAAGTCTTTGCCACAGTATTCATTTGCTTTTGCTTCTAACTTTCGGCAGGCAGCGAGCGAGGATTGCGTTATTCTGTTTCAGTTAAGTTCAGTTTACCCAATCAAAAGTAGCCACAAAAATCACGTAGACAAAAAGGAGCTGATCTCATCTATGCATTGGCATGCACATGCGGCATGTTCGTATACCTGCACTAGAATGTTATGACAGCAAAGCAGCGAAATCTTAATTTTCCAGATTTCCAATGACTGCCAAACGATGTTCGCGTACTTAATGACTGTGAGGTTGACTGTCTCTTTATTTGGCTATTTGACGCGCCTGGCTTTGCCATACAGATTCTCACAGTACCTAAATTAATAAACTCATTGTAAGCAATAGAAGAACAGCAGTTTTGGTTGTATATATGTTACCTGTATAAGAAATCTGTGCATCTACATAAAAAACACAAAGTTTTCCTCAGTTTTTAACTTGCGATTTGCACTACGAGCAAGAACGAACATCCAATGCAAATCTACATATGTTGTTCAGACTGTTTCACAAAATATGGTCCTACATAGCTCATCTACAACAATTACTTTAATATTATCAGCTTTGAAATATTCCCCTCACTTCACTTAAATTGTAATTTGAAAGTGCCCCCAATCAGTAGCTCAATTGGAACATCAAAATCTATTTGATTTTTTATCTACTTGCAGGCATGTGTACTGCAGTCCAATTTATGAGGGTATTCTGGAGCAAAGATTGGTGTTCTTTCATTTAATATATCTTTCCTTTTTCTAGTCGCCGTACATTAGTCACAACTTTGCAACCAATGAATGATTCATTCTTTGGATTCTCCAAAGAAATGTATTCAATTGACCCTAGTCATCGACCGTATTTAATTCATTTGGGAATTATGTTTTATTGATAGGCAATATTGGCAAAAGAATAAGTTTAAGCATTGGGAATTAATTTGTTTGGAATTCGGAATCTCTAAGATCAATGGCCGTTGTTGAATTAAATTTCATTGATAGTCTACAAAATTATTACATTAATTTAGTCTTTTAAATTTTTTCGCATTGAAATGAGTCATCGATTAAAGTTGATTGATGAGATGGGTTAAAGAATTTAAACTGGGTAAAGCAAAACGGTTTCACGCGCGTAACACCCAATTAATTTGAAACTATGGTCCAATTGCATCTGAGGCATGTGTGCGAGATTTTTACTGATCGTGCATACTGAGGGTGGCAGCCAGAGCAAAACCAATAGCCTGGAGTGGACCCTGCATATCCATCACCACCTGCATGCCCTTTCGGACATCTCAGTTCCCTACATACTGAGTACAAAACTTTACGTGGCTTGTACATGATTTGAATCCTGAAAAATCAAAAGCAAGTCGAAATGCCGGAAGCTGGACGCTTCGGATGTAACGGTTTTGTGCTCATCTTGCGCGAGAAATGTCCTATGCACGTTTTCCCATATTCCCTGATATATCCAACTCCGCCATTCATGTGATACATGTCTTAGGGTGCTAAATGGGGGTTTTCGGCTAAATTTCTAAAATAGGGTAATATACAATTATTAACTTTATTTGAGCAGATATTATATTGGGATGGGATTGGGATTGGGATATTATAGTGAGATGAGTTGAATCGATTCTAGTAAGGTTTTGTTTATCACAACCTAAACAATAGGTATACGGGCTCGAATACGTGTATGGAATCAGAAAAGAAAGAAAGACTTGCAATTTTTTTACCTTAGAGAAATACTCTAGCGTCAAGTGATGGTGAGGCACCGGCTCTATCGGTCTCTCTGCCTGGGCATCCCCTACACATTAAATGTGGAGATATCCTTTTAAACAAGGGAAGTTCGGTGGAATAGTTGGTATAACTATAATATAATACAAACAACCGGGAAACCGGAAGCTGTACGCTTCAGATACGAACGGTTTTGTGTATTTCTTAGTACGTAGCTCGTAATATATGCATATACAATATTATGTGAGAATATCCACTTTCGGATGATATTTACATTCATAGTCTTGAATTTACAAGGAAGCGACAACTTTGCGGTATTATAACTTTGTTAGTAATGGTGCGATTTCCACCAAGCTTGGTGAGATCATGCTCTATATTATACCCTATATTACTGCGAAATTTCATGGTGCTAACATGAACTTAAGGGGGGTTTTGCAGCCGATTACTAAAAATATAATATACTATTATTAACTTTATATGTACAGATATCAGTATGGAAGGTATTTCGGAGCCCAGGCACCATATAGTAGCCTAATGGTTTTTTTCAGATTTTTCGGTTAAGCAGTTCCTGAGAATGGCCCCTTAAAAGAATGATCACTTTCAAACCCCCGCACTCCCCACCTTTCCAACAAATGTCAAAACTAAGACCGGCTTCGAAAAGCACTACATGAGACCTTTAATTTGATACCCCACATGGGTACATTTGATGAAAGAAAAATTTAGATCCCCCTTTTGCATGTTTGGGGGGGGGGGTCCCTCCTTAAATTTGACGTAAAAGGATGTAACTCACTGTATGCGTGAGCGTTCACAGTTCCCACCTTTCTATCAAATTTGGTGTCAATCGCTGTAACAGTTTCCGAGAAAAATGCGTGTGACGAACAGACGGACAGATGGACAGACGGCGGACAGAGTTTGCAAGTACGACATTTAGACGCGAGAATATCTCTAGCAGTATTTGCCCCCTTGCATTTGTTTTTCTGCTTCCCCATTCTTCTGCCCATGAGTTGAAATCGCCGGCAATTATTTTGGGATTGTAGCGTCTGGCATCAAAGTTAATTTCTCAAGCAACAAAAAGTGAATTCCTCCAGCGTGAGGCTCGGGGCTGCGTAACAACTATAGATGTATATACCTCCTATCTTGGCACGTTCCCTGGATGTTTTGTGACATCTTCTATAGCACAACTTCCGCAGCCCCATATCGCGGCTTTGCTGTTTTTGTCAGCTACCCATACTCCGCTATGAAGATTTTCATATTGTTCGCATACAATAGTTACGTCGACATTATTTTCAAATACACTCTCGGAGAGCAGATCTTGTGCCGCTCGACAATGATTCAGATTTAGTTACATAAACTGCATTCGTACTTATTAATGAACGCCTTTCTGAACACTGGGCATTTACTGCTTCTTGCAATGGGGGCGCTGTCGCTATTTTGCATTTCGACACAGAACACGCATTTGGGCTTTCCGTCGCAATCCTTCGCAAAATGGCCTTGCCCTCCGCACTTACGGCACAGACTAGATCTGTCTTGTGAGCTGGTACAGGCTTTCGCAATGTGGCCGAACTGCCAGCACTTAAAATATGTATGCACTTGACTTTGCTCTCCGGCAAACCACCCATCCAATACGAGCTTTACCTGCTGCTTTCGCCTTTTTTGCTGCTTCGACAGGAAGACTTATCGACGCTATCTGTGTATCCCCGTACGCCTTCCTAAGTCGTAGCACGTTGGCCTCGCTCACTGACTGCAGTCCTAATTGAGATTGGAAGGTTTCAAAGATCTCGGACTTCGTGGCGATTTCATCCAAGTCCTTACATTCTATCACCACTGAATATGTGCTCATTTTGATTGCCGCAGCCTCACCTAGTGACACTTCGATTTTTTTTCGTAGGTTTTCGCCTACATCTTAACCCGCTTTAAGCGCCAGCAACAGATCACCTTTCTGCGTACGTCTGATACGCGTAACATTAGCACTTAGTTCAGTCAGGGAGGTATCTGCTTTTACTTTACGCAAAATCTCCGCGTACGTCAGCTCGCTGATTTTTGTTATGATCAGCGCGTCCGGCCTGGCTCTCCTTTGCAACCGTTTCTTGCCTTCTATTATACTTTAGTCCAGGTAGATTCTTCGGCGCGGTTAGTGGCCTTTTCCGGGTGGGCCGATAAGCTTCCGTCTCCTGTCTTCCTACGTTCCGCTGGCATTGGTTTCTGCTTTTTGCGTTTCCCTGTCCGTTGGGGTGATTGTACCTCTTCGTTGGGATCTCTTTGTCGCTTATTGCGCATTGCTGAGATGTCCCTTTCACCTTGGATACCTTCTTTGTCAAAGAGCCTCTTGGGAAGAGATGTTTTCAGCATAGTTGGTGTTGCTACGGTAACCATCACTTTCCGTTGGCTGTTCGGCAGTATACTTTCTTCGCGTGCTTTTCCGTCCTCTTTACCCTTAAAGTACGTCGCCCTGATAGAATGCACTTGGTCTTTGATAGTGCGGTGGACATTATTTCGCTGACCAACGTACTCCATCAGATTTTGGATCATTGATCCCAGCTGTGTGAACGCGTCAGTCTCATTTAAAGAATTGACTCCACCGCTGCTGCCCCTTTGATCCGACATCTATTTCTCACTCGATTTGGCTGGAGGCGATCGCACTAATTCTCCGCCTAAAAGGATCATTAAGGCTAAAAACTATCAAAGGCGACTCCCCACTAGCCGTTTTGTTAGTGTGAAGCCCCTGAAATTCTCAGCTTCCTCCACTGTTTGCAATGAAGTAATTTAAAAACAAATTTGCAGTTGATTCCAACACGTTCTTGCTTTGGCTGTAGATTGAACTGACGGCTTTCCACCCGCAAATGGTTCTAAACTGGGGTTTGTTTATTAACGCTTAATGTTTCAAAAAAAAAAGGATTGAACCTCGATCCTAAAAAGCAGGGGGCCAAACGTGCTCCCTCTAAGCTACGCACTACTTGAAAGCGTGAGCTCTGCGTAGTGTAGACCACGTAATTATTACACTCTTTAATTAAACTCAATGAAGTCGGCTAGAAAAAATTCTATTCAACACTCAGTGAGAGAGCTGAATAAAGGGGAAAAGTTACTCCCGTTGCTATTTCGCTTTCTCCAACCGCTAACGAACCAAAGACCGATTCAGAACTTAGATGTACTTTCGATTTGGTCCAGTTTACGATTTTTGTTTGTAATTTTTTCTTTGTTTAACTAGAAATAAATAGAAAAAAAAAAATCTACGAACGTAATCGAACCAGGGCCCACCTCCCCACAAGCAACCGCGCTGTCACTGCTGTTCTCAACGTTGTGAAACCTGTTCCTGTGCAACTTGTTCAATGTTTTCAACTAACAGTTGCTAATGTATTGAAAGAAAAAAAAACGCAACCAAGTGACTGGTTCAGCGAGGAAAGAACAAAGAAAAAGAAGAAACACTTGCTATTTTTGTTCGTGGTTTAAATAAGAAGTGGCTCCGATTTCACTTCATCTCCAAGCACTCGCGCACCATACACCTTCCGGCAATTTTTCCGCGATTTTAACTAAAAGAATCTTTGTTTTTTCTCTTCCTATGCTATTTAATTCTCACAGCGCTCCCAATTCACGTTCGTTATTATCTACGTACGCGATCCCTGCGGGAGCCAACACATACCGAAGGGGAGAACTTCAATCGGTAGTAGACCTCACTTTCGTCAGTGCGACCCTTATCAAACACTTGCAGTGGCATGTTAGCGAAGAGTATACACACAGCGATCATCAGGCTGTTGTCTTTCAAACCTCGCGTAGGAATTATATGAAGCCACCAAAAAGAATAACGATGAGCTGGGTAACTAACAAATTTGATGAAGAAATGTTCAAGGAGGTACTTTTAGATGACACATTATCATCGGGAAACGCACAAGAAAAAGCTTTACAGGTCGTGTAAAAATTGCAGCTGGCATGCGATGCCTCTATGCCACGGCGTAGCGCTTTCCGAAGACGAAATGCCAATTTCTGGTGGAATCCAGAAATTGAGGAATGTCGGAAAAACCTCCGAGCTAAGAGATTCTCCCAGCGCAGAAGAAATCAACCTGAATTCGTTGAGCTACACATGCAATTCAAGAACGCGAGGACACTCTCTTGCCAGAGGATGTGAACTACCAAAATCTGCCTAAAGTTCATGTAAACCCCGACGAAATTCCTGAAGAGGTAGAAGAGGAAATTTTTGATGTAGCAAGGAAATTCGCTGAAAATAGGACCTCAGGGCCAGATGGAATCCTGAATATCGCCCTGAAAGTGGCAGCCAGGCCAGCACCAGGTATTTTTGGAAGTTGCAAAAGTTGATACTTATTTCGTAGCCAGGTAAACCATTGGGAGACCCCTCCTCATATCGACCGATATGTTTGGTCAATACCATTGGTAAACTATTTGAACGAGTATTATACAACAGGCTGCTCGCTGTTGCGGAAAAGGAAGAAGGCCTATCCGACAAGCAATTCGGGTTTCGTAAGAGGAGATCAACCATCGATGCAATCAACATGGTGAATGGCCTGGCTCGCGCTGCAATACAAGATGATAAATGCTGCGCAGTGATGACACTCGATGTAAAAAATGCATTCAACACTGCAAAGTGGACGAAAATCATAGAGGCTCTAACCAAACTACAGGCTCCAAAGTACATTGTACGCATCGTTGTTGCATTTATTCTTGGAAGAAGATTATATTCCGACTCGGACGATGGACAGAAATTATTCCCAATGATGTGCGGCGTACCACAGGGATCTGTCTTAGGTCCCTTACTGTGGTTAATTATGTACAATGGACTGCTGACGCTATACCTTCCTAACAACTATTGGCTTTGCGGATGATATCGGGGTAACAATAGTGGTAAAACGCTTAGACGAGATCGAAACCTATGCAAATGAAGCGATATGGGAGATTGCGCAGTCCGGTCTATAACTTGCTGAACATAAAACGGAACTAGTGCTAAACAGCAAAAGAAGGAAAGGCGCGACCGTGAAAATTAAAGTTGGTGAAAAAACAAAGGAAAAGAAGACGAGGCAGACCCTGCCTAAGATGGAGCGATGGCGTGGGCCAGGACGCCAGACAGCTTTTAGGGATATCGAATTGGTGGACCTCGGCGCAAAACCGGGATATCTGGAGTTCCTTATTAAGGCAGGCCTAGACCGGATACCGGTTGTTGCGCCGTTGATGATAATGATGATGATGATGATGATGATGAAAAAACAATTTACTCCCAAGAGTCGCTTAAATATTTGGGAGTAATGATTGACAAAAGACTCAACTTTAAAAAACACATTGAGTGCGCTGCAACTAAAACATTTTCCATCGCTGTAACGATCTCGAGGATACTACCGAACATTTTAAGGGTAATTAGTTCCGTGCTATTCTACGCAGCTCCAGTTTAGGCAACCGTTCTGGAAAACAAATCAAACTGCGGAAAACTAGGAATGGCGTATCGACTAAGTGCACTCCGGGTATGCAGTGCTTACCGAACGAGATCAGGAGAAGCAGCATATGTACTGGCAGGGACAATCCCCATAGACATCTTGGCGGATGAAGGTTGGTGTCTCTACGGCAAAATGTATGCAATCGGTGAGTCTATTGTACTTCGACGGCAACTAGCACGGCGGGAATCCATCGCAAAATGGCAAAAGAGATGGAGCGAGGCACAAACTGGCCGTTGGACCTACCGTATCATTCCACACATTCGAAGATGGATGGAAGCGAATCACGGGGAACTAAGCTACGAGTTAACACAGTTTTTAAGTGGACATGGAGGTTATCGGGCTTATCTATATCGATTTGGACACGACGAGTCACCATGCTACCCAAGATGTGGTAACGTGGCTGAGAATGCGGAGCATGTTGTATTTGAGTGCCCAAGGTTTACAGCACACCGAACTAGGCTGGAGGCGATCGCAGACAGGCGCTTAACACCTGGAAATATAGCGGGGTTTATGTTGCAACCAACGGAGGCTTGGAATCAAGTGGTAATTGAGCTGAAAATGATTCATCAAGAGCTAAGGCATGAGGAACTGCGAAGAAAGCAAGAAAGGGAACGAACAATAATGCGCCGCAGTTAAGAACTGATCCAGCCCCACGATGCAAAGCGTATAGCAGTTCCGTGGGGAGAGTGGAAGAAGAAGGAGGTGGTTTTAGTGAGTAGAAGTCTCACATAACTGTATGGCAGGAGCCAGCAGTAGGTTTTGAACCTTTCCACCTTTTAACGATGAAAAAAAAGACGGACAGACGGACAGACAGACGGTAAACCGATTTTAATAAGGTTTTGTGTTTACACAAAAATAACAAGTCGGGAAACCGGAGGCTGGGCGCTTCAGATATGAAAGGTTTTGTTTGCGTCTTCTGTGAGTATATTTGAGTGTAGAACTATCCCATTTGTAGGTAGCCCGTTAAGAATATGCATTTAGCATGTCAGATTTAGTACTTCGGGTTGTAAATTTGCACGGTAAAGACAACTTTGAGCTACTGCAACTTTGTTACTAATAGTATGATTTTAATCAAACTTGGAGACAATAGGCTTCATGTTATATTTTATACTACTACCAACTTTTATAACTTTAAGATAAACTTAAGGGGCGTTTTACTCAATTTTCCCGAAAATATGGTAATATGCTGGTAACTTAATTTGAAGAGATATCGATATGGAGGGTATTTTGAGGCCAGATTTTTCGGTTGGGTAGTTTCTGAGAATGGGTCCGTTAAAGAAGTTTTGCAAACAAAACCTTAAAAAGAAATAAAAAAAAAAACTGAAAGAAAGAAATTAAAATGATAAGCTTCGCCGTTGGCGGTGCAAAGCCGGGTTATGGAAGGGCAGATGGATAGCTTTAGTCTAAATGGTTGTACGCCACCGCAGCATTTTAGCGGGTTGGTGAGGAAAGTTCAGGAAATTTATAGTCTTGCAGATTACTCACCGAAGTTGCTATCAAAATATCTGACAGTTAGGTATAAAATGTAAATCAAAAAATGAGGAGAAGGAGAAACTTAGGGTCTGGTATGGATAAGCGGGGGAGTTGTCTGACTTGGCGGCTGGGTCGGGCTCCCGTAATAGACAGCACGGCGTCGAAACCGCTCATCGTGACGCGATTCGACGTCTAGGTGCAGCTATTTCACCGCAATCCGTGGTAGCAATTTCGGGTAGACAGCCGATGAAGTGGATTGAGGAGATAAACCTCTTTCCCATCCGATTCTACACCGTGGTAACAACTTCGGGGCAGGTACAGCACCTTGCCACCCTTTGTTGCACCAGGAATTCGTCGAACGTTTCGTGGAATCTGCGCTCGTGTCTGTGCAATGAGTCGCAGATACTTTATTATTCAGCAGCCGGGAGACGCCGTGGACTGCCTACTTTCTTCAATGAAAGAACTCAACCAAGCAGTTCACACCATGAAAAAACAAAAACAAGTGGGGATACCGAAAGTTGGATGTTTCGGGTAAAAGGTTTTGTGTTCATATTATGTGAGGAACTCCCTGTGCATGGTTCGTGTGCATTACAAATCACACACTCAGATCAATATTTTGCTAATTTTAAATAAACAAACGTTGTCAAATTGATCTGAGGCATCTTCACGTATTTCCGCTTTACCCCGTGCACAAAAGCATACAAATATGTACTTAAAGTAAATACCACTGGTACTAACGTACACATATGTCTATACTATTGTGCACTACCCGCAAACTTAATTGGCACTTACATATACGTACACATGTCTCGACTAATTGATACTGATATACAAATAACTGAAAAAAACTAAAAAAGGAACATTAGAATGTCCCCATGGACCCCGCTGTTCACATAACTTCACTTCACTTTATACTCGTATGATAATGGCGTCATGCACCTATTAAAGTACAATTAATTTTCATGAAATGCAAAAGTTTCAACGCCACTAACTTTGTTAATAATAGTTGGATTTCGTTCAAACTTCCCAAAGTTACGCCTTATATTATACCTTATACCAATGCTTTGTACTTCTAGGAAGAAATTGAGAGGGGTTTTCGAGTAAATTTCTAAACAATATGTTATTATTGACTTTATTTAAACAGAAATTGAAATGGGATGTATTCTGAGGACAAGATTTTGTAAAGATTCACCACCGTGATTCAGATTTCAGATTTTTCGGTTGGATAGGTTCTGGGAACGAGACCAGCTTCAATTTTTGGAGCACACATTTTAAACCCTCACCCAATATCAGTTTCCTAAAGTACTAAACGAGTCCTTTCATTTGATACCCCACATTACCATATTCTGTAAAAAAAAATTTTACTTCTCCTTCCGTATGTATGGGGAGCACTTCAAACTCAAACAAAATATCGCTATTTGCCCTATGTATAGGGGTTCACAGACAACACTGTTTGTTTCAAAGAAGGCGTTTTTCCTTGTCGCTGGAAGGAAGCGAGGCTCGCGTTAATTAACAAAGGAAAATGAAACCCTCAGCTGCTGCCTGCATCCCAGCCGCTATGTATGCTTGATACCGCTTCAAAAAGTTCACCACGAGTAAACTCGCTGAAGCAATCCGTGCTGCCGGAGTTCGGGTTCAGAGCGGAGAAATCCAAAGTGGATACTGTTATGCAGGTCGTCTCAGCAGATAATAATAATAATAATCGTTGGCGCAACAATCCATTTGGATCAGTGAGATTTGAACGGCGACCTTCCGTTCGACAGCCTTGTGCTCTAACAACTCAGCTATCCGGACGCTACCACCCGGCGGATTGTACTCCCCGTAAATCTTGATGTCAGAGATGCCTTCAATACCATAAGATGGACAGATATGTTAGGAATATTAGAAAACTCATTCCACGTGTTGAATTATCTCTTGTGCATATTGAGGGATTATCTGAGATATCGGTCCCTGCCCTTTGAGATGCTGGGGGGGCAGAGGAGGGTGGAGATGACGTCGGGAGTAGCACGGAGATCCTGCAACGCTTCCTACGATAGTCTATTAAATCTTGACAAGCCAGAACAGTCGCGTCTGCTCAGTTATGCAGATGACGTTGCGGCACGTGCTGCCGAATAAGCCCAAAGTAGACTTGGCATATTGACGCAGCGGATAAGCGAATGGGTGGCTGGTGATGTCAGCAAATGGTAAATGTTGGCGGCCTTATATGTATCAGAAGGTGTCTTCTTATGGGGGCAAGCAGTTCGATCTGCTCTTTGTCGCAGAAGAATGGGGTAATGCCCTTGACAAGGAGGTGCATTGCCCAAGTGCAGAGATGCAGAGCTTTGGGAGTACCGTCTAATTACCGCACTGTTTTAAAACTGGCCGTGATGGTGATTTCGGGAGTGGTCCCCGCCGCTTTCCTTATTAACAAACATAAAGCATCTACAGCCGTAAGGGCAACTCTCTGGGAAAAAGGAGCCAAAAACCAGATGATCATATTTTGAGCCCTCACTCCTCTACGTTTCTCCCGATATAAAATATGGGACCAGTTTCGAAAAGTACTTTTAGTTGAAACCCACATAGTCAAATTCCATTAACATGTATGCGGTTCAATGTCTGTCGGCCTGTCTGTCACACCCGATTTATTCAGAAACTGCTTAGGCAACTGTAATGAAATTTGGTAAGAAGGTGTGGCCTGAGATTCAAATCTCATCAGGAACAGTAAGTGGCGTCATTTTGTGTCTAAGGGGTTTAACTTTAAGGGGAGGGGGGCTCCCCATTCATGCGAAAGCGGGTGTATACATTTTTTCACTGAATATAGCCGTGATATGAAATGAAAGGACTTCATTAGTACTTTTTAAAACTGATCTTATTTCTGAGATTGGGTATGTAAATATATGGAAAGTTTAAAAGAAATCCATCAATTGTTAACAAAATTATAGAGTTATAGTTATGACGTATATGACGTCATCATCACATAAAATAAACTTATATGAACAGCGCGGTTGAATATATAGAAGAATAGTTTGCATTTTTAGCTATGTGCGAGTGGAAAAACGTGCTTAGGAAGTTTGTCAGAGAAGACGAACACAAAACACAGGGCTCATATATAAGTTCTATTTAAAATTTACATTTCGGAAATTCCTCAGCTCCAAAATTGCAGCCTAGCAAAGTATGCTGAGGACACAGCTCCGCTAGTCCCAACATTCTGAGATTTCTTTCACAAATGGAGAATTAGAATTAACGCGTTAGAAACGAAAATTATGTTTTTCACCAAAAGACGGGCGCCTCGTTTTTTGCCAAATCCCTTAATTCTCTGTGAACAGGTCCGATGGAATAAACCAATGAAATACTTGGGTATGCACCTCGACCAGAAATTCACTTACCAGGATAACGTCAACCAAAACTGTTGCAAAATCTCCCAATCAATGCATACGCTGTACCCATTAATTGGCAGGAGGTCGCAACTCTCCACCCAAAGTAACTTAATTATATTCAAAACTATTATGCAGCCAATAATTATATATGGAGCCCGCGCACTGAGGCCAACAGTACGCGGTCGTGCACTTAAGAAGCCTCTAATCCTTCAAAACAAATGTTTGAAGATGATAATGAAGAAGCCATTTTATTTTTCAATACGCCGGTCCACTCACTAACGAATGTGAAATTAGTTAAATTATTGGTTCTAAAAGCCTGGCAGGATTTCCAAAGGAATCTTCGTAACTCCAACAATCCTCTAGGAAAAGCTCTAATTATCAATTTTTAGTCTACATGTAAGTTTAGTTAAGTTAGTTAAGTTAGGCTTTAAAGATCATAGGTTTTTGAAACTTTTTCTAGAATTAATGCCTGTACTCGTTTTTGTACAAATTGAATTGAAGTAGATCTACTCCGGAATGCAGGACTATAACTATAAAGACACTGTCTGAACTCTAGATTAATGGAACAACTGTGAAAGTACGTAATCTTGCAATCAAATGCAACAAATAAATAAGTCTTTTGGTTCACTTTTCAGTTGTTGGCTTCTGCTACATATGTACATACTCGTATGAGCTGAACTTAGTATGAAATGTGATTAAATTAGTAACTATTTGCATGTGGAAAAAAGTTTTTTAAGGGGGAAGCCATAAACCTTTCATAACTAAAGCACCCAACTTTCAGCTTACAACTGGCTTCTTACTCTACTTCAAAATCTAATTAACTCAATTTGCGTACGCTGTTCTTTCGGTTCTTCTTCTCTTCCTTAGCTTGCTTGTTAAACTTTAAATGAAGAAGCATTCAGGACATATTTTGCGTGTCCGTCAAAACTCCAGCGTTAGTTGAACTCTCCAATTTTCACTTCTCAGAATCCTGAAAACATCAAAATTAAATTTCCGACTTTACCTAGATGGCGCTGAGTGCACTATGGTAGGATTTTGGATCTCGCAATTTACTGCGACGAATACCCCAATTTGTTTCGTCGCGTATCCTCAAAAATAATTGATTTTCACACCAGGCATTCAAAGCAATAGGAGGCAGAGGTTCAAATAGAAAATTAAATTTATAGTTTTGAGAGAAGGGTTCCCAAATGTACTATGAACGTACTGCTACATTCTGCTTTCAGTCTACCGTAACGGTTTCTTCTGAAAAAGCGAGGATATTTCCAGGGAAATTTAGGAAATAAATCAACTACCATAAGCTTAAGAAACTTTGAATTTTTCCATATAAACCAGTACGTTTGGAAGGCGGAAAAGTCACGTCTCAGTACGTTTCTTGGATGACTGAAACATGAACACGATGCCGCCATTTGTGCAGAAAAACTTTTCAAACTCAACTTTTTGCCTATTCATATAGGAAGGGCTAAATGTTCCTCCGGGTTCCTTTCTTTCTTGTCTTGTGCAAATTGAATGTGTAGTAGGAGTTTTATAGCCTCTCCTGTATTTAATTGAAAATAAGTTCTTTTTTGATTGCTTCAGTAGTTGTTTTTGAATTGCAAATTTAATCTGAGCAATATGACTTTTGGAACACGTGGGATAATTACAGAGGATGGTTAAATAGCGATTCAACTATGTACTTTTATCGGATCGTATTTGCGTACGTTTTTTTAAATAAAATCCTAATTACTAATAACTTGGAAAACCGCATCGTAAAGACCTATGCATAATAAAAGAAGCGTCCGTAGCCGCCTCGGACGACGTTATCTAATATCTTAGAACCCAATCAACTGGGGGCAATAGACTATTTGCTGATATTTCGTCTTAATGTTTCATGTAAAGCAAAACTTTATTAAAATGGGTGTCTGCCTGCCACACACACTTTTCTCAGAGACGGTTACACCTATTGATACGAAATTTGGTGAGAAACTGTAAACAGTCACGCATGCAATGACCAATATGATTTTACTTTGAGTTTATACATGTTTATACATATATCGGGTAAATAAGATTACCCCTTTTAAATATTAAGAAATTGTATGATTTATAATATTAATTATTTTTATTAATCTTTATTAATAATTAAATTACACGAAATAAATTAAATAGAGAGGAATCACCTCTCTCTTCCGGCTTGTCTTGTTTCAAACTCCAACTGGCACCGAATACAATTTTTGCTGTTAAAAATTGTTTTTCGATGTCATGGCTAATGCGATTCGCAGTTTTGCGCTCCGCCACAACACTCCAGCCCCAGCAGAAACCAAAGGGGGGTTTCAGCATCCGTTCTAATTAGGACATGTGTACAGGATTCGAGATCCCTGGGCATATTAGCCACGGCTTTAGCTTTGGCATTGGGTCCTTCAGCAGACCGGTAGCATTGAGTCCCAGCCTGATGTCGAGTACAGGGTAGCTGGGGAGTCTCAGATTTTCCCCGTTTACTAGCTTCGCGGGACTTGCAGCTAGTTCTTCTCGGCTGGTTGTCTGGAAGCTAAGTAGAACGAGTGGCAGGACCTGTGATCAAGAAGAGTCATCTTGGGCTATTATAGCGGCCTTCAGTATCCTGTGCCATCTTTCGAGTATCCCATTGGACTGCGGGTGGTGCGTGGTTGCCCGGTGGCGTTTAAAGCCAAGGGGTTTGCCCAACTCTGTGAAAAGGGAAGACTTATTCCCTGGTCGGTGAGTATAATTGCCAGGACACCAAAGTGTGGAATCCATTCTCGACAGAGGGCCTCTTTATAAGATTGTGCAGTAGGCCACAGTGCCACACTCTTTTTTCTTTCCTCAGGTGCTTTGTGTTTTTTGGCTTCTGGAATGCGATGCACTGACTGGCCCAAGAATGAATGTCTCTTTTCATGGACAGCAAGAAATACTTCGCGGTGACTAATCAATTCGTTGCCCGAATGCCTGGGTGCGCCAGATCGTGAACTGCGTGAAATACTTTCTTTCTTTCTTTCTCCGTGAATAATGTGAACGACCTGGACAGTCTTCGTGAAACATGCAGTCAGACGGAAGTCTTTGGTTTTGGACCCAGGCGGTTGGTTTTGGTAAGCGGCCTTGAGCAAGAAATGACGATAGACGTTTAATATGCCCAAGAACCTTTTTAAATTCTTAACAGTTTTCGGAACTAAAAAGCTCGAAATCGCTTGCATCTTGACTGGATCCGTTGGATGTCTTCAGAAGTAATCGGGTAGCCGAGGAATCTCACTTGCGATTGTAGAAATTTGCACTTTTCATCGTTGAGAACGAGATCGGCATCAACCAGTCGTTGAAAAATGCATTCTAGGTATTCTAAATGCCCGGACTCAGAGGAAGACGTGATCAGAACATCATCCAAATATATATATCCAAAATGTCTTCGGGAGCTGCAAGGATCGCAAAATCATGGATCACTGGGATCTGGTGACGGTTTGGAATCGTCTGAGCATATAAACGTCTGTAGTTGTCACAATGTTTGGCATAGGGACCATGTGAAGTGGAGAAGACCAACAACTGTTTGAAGGTCTGCAAATACCCTCCTTAAGAGGCTCTTCGAACTCTTTCCTGGCAACTGCGAACTTCTGCGGTGGTAACGAATGCCCCTTAGAGAAAAATGAGGACCCAGCAGTGTTAATGTCGTGCTGAACATCATGCTTAACGTGCTCAGAGAGACTACGCTCGGTAGTGATGTTGTGGTATTTTTGAAGAAGTGCACGAATACGTGCATCGGCAACATCTTCAAAAACGATGAAAAGAGTGCTGGGTAAGAATTGTGGGAGTTGTGGGGTCAATGAGGGACCTGTTATGAATAGTCTGATTTTTTTGGTGAAAAATTGTAGCGGGTGGTACATTTTCTAGTCTTTTCAGTGAATCTACGATAGTACCAGCATGCCTCGGAACTTGTGGAAGGTCCCGAGGGCCTATTAACCTATTGCCCATTTTGGGAAGCAGATCTAAACCTTCAACTAGTCCCACTTCCCGAAAGGAGAGCACCGACGCCTCAGCCAACTCAGAGACGGTTGCTGTTAACGCTGTCACCATCTGCTGCAGCTGAGCCGACTGACTTGAGCTGCCCCGAGATACCTCACCATCCATGGGTCGGAGGTGGGCCTCATGAATTTTATCTGCGATGATGGCTAACGTATCCAGAGACCCCAAACCGGGCACATTTCAGGATGGCCTGCGTGCTCCTCGGAAGCCTCCATAGCTATAAACACTGTAGAAGTTCTGTGCCAGCACCCAATTGCTTCATTTCACGCTTCAGTTGGCTTGTCACACAGTCACCTAGCATAATCTCTGTCAGTAAGTGGTTAAGTTTAGCCGTCTCATTTAGTGACAGGCGTTTTAAGAGCTCCTCTTTTAATTGTCTCTAGAGTAGTTATCAAGGACGTCGTAGGTAAGCTCAATTGCCTCCAAGTTCAGGCCGACCGGCGCGTAATTAAAACGAATGGCATCCGCTGTGACGCCGGCCAGAGTAAATTGGGCCTCGAGTTGGAGGAACCATGCTGTCGGGCTCCTACGCCAAAACGCCGACACCTGTACGGCCGCGGCAGTTACCGAGGAATCCAATGAGCCAAGTTCGAGACCCGAAGAAACAAAAGAGCGGATGAGATGAAAACCGTCTGAGTCGTCTCTTGCGGCATTGTATTTTTTTACGATGAGAGAAAGAGGCAGTGCCGACGTTTTTTACTTTACAAAGAGAATAATAATTTAATCTATTCAATAATATAAATATGAAATGAATTTAGGGAAAATAGGAGGATCAGACGATCATCCTAAATGGCCTAAAAAGTTGGCGAAATTGACCGTGAAGGGCCGCTTCATTACTACAAAATTAACGTGTCTATTCCGATGCGTGGGGGATTTCAAAATAGACAGCACAAGAAATTCGCGACGGCCTAACGAATAACAATCAGAATGCGACCTAAATTTGAAAATTAAAAAAAAAACGGCTCGACCGCGCGCGTGGAGTCTCCACGATGGATCACAATCCCGATCATGGTTTCTTCTGCCTCAGATCGTGATTGAGGCGCGGCCCCTGAGGATCCCTTCTAAACTCAGGCCATTATAAAGTTCTGCGGGCTTAAGGAATAAGAGAGAGGGGGGAACTCCTCAAATAAAAAAAAAATAATAGTTACAACTCATTCTGTATTCCTAAATTCATTCATAAAATCATAAAAAGAAAAGAAAAATAAGAAAATATATGAAAAAGAACAAGCAAAAATTCAAAAGTAGAAGAAGGAAAAAAAAATATATAAAAGAAAAAAAAATCAAATCAAAAAATAAGAAACGAAATCAAAAGAAATCAAAACAAGAGGGGAAACCGGAAGCTGGACGCTTCAGGTACGAAAGGTTTTGTGTATTTCTTAGTACGTAGCACGTAATATATCCATATATTATGTGAGAGTATCCACTTTCGGGTGATCTTGACATTCATAGTCTTCAATTTTCAAAGAAGCAACAAATTTGAGGTATTATAACTTTAGTTAGTAATAGTGCAATTTCCACCAAACTTGGTAAGATCATGCTCTATATTATAGCTTATATCACTGCAAAATTTCATGGTACTAGGATGAACTTAAGGGGGGTCTCTAACCAATTACAAAAAATTGTAGTAATATACTATTATTAACTTTATTTAAACAGATATCGGCATGGAAGGTATTTCGGAGCCCAGGCACCATATAGTGGCAGCCTCCTGATTTTTTTTAGATATTTCGGTTTGGTAGTTTCTGAGAATGGCCCCTTAAAGAAGTGATCATTTTCAACCCCCCGCGCTCCCCACCTTTCTAACGAATGTCAAAACCAATTTGATATCCCACATGACTATATTTGATGAAAAAAAATTTTACACCCCCCTTTTGCATGTATGGGGACCCCCCCTTAAATTCGACGTGAAAGGATGTAACTCACTGTATGCGTGAGCGTTCACAGTTCCCACCTTTCTACCAAATTTAGTGTCAATCGCTATAACCGTCTCCGAGAAAAATGCGTGTGACGGACAGACAGACAGACAGACAAACAGACAGAGAGAGAGACAGACGGACAGACAGAAATACAGTAAACCGATTTTAATAAGATTTTGTGTTTACACAAAACCTTAAAAAATGAAACTCACACGATGGTTCACTCCGAGCTCGGCGTGATGTGTAGTTGTGCTTGATTCGTTTCGCTGCAAATAATTAAGTATTCAATGTATAAAATTCTTAGCTAATTTCTTTATTATTTGTTGATATTATTATTATTAAGTTACTTATTCAGAATACAACACTTTAGATGGTATCGCCGTTTTTCCTCGATCCGATCCTACTATTCCAACGATATTGCAACAAAATGAAAATGAACGAGTCAAAGGAACATTGTTTGTGATGTTCTGTAGCCAAAATAAACGAGATATACTGAAAACTCGCCGCTTGGCCGCGTCAACAAGAGGTTGCCTCAATATTCAAAAATTCAAAAATTAGTAACCGTTTGCTCCAATTTCATGACACAGCAATACAATCCATCATTGTGCGCCCTTTTCCACCGACTTTCTTTTATGATGAAGAGACAAAAACGAAACGATCTCCTCCAACACAGAATCCTTGATTATGAAATGAAATTAACCAATGGTAGAATATAAACCCGTCGATTTCACCGACAAAACATTTGTGTATAAAATTTCATTTCGTGATTGTAACCATGGGTCTCTTATTTTCCAATCGAAAATTTTTTTTTAAGCACTGTTAATTACAGCAGTTTTTGACCTTTGTAGCGATAATTTTAAGTTCTCAAATGTAGTCCATGTTAATTAGTATAAAGTCCATTGCAAAATGAAATTTTCTAGGAGATTACTAGAACCGTCGACAATTAGTTTGCATTTAGCTGCTTTTTCCGAAAAATACGAACTACACCGTCGAACCGGTAACCCCCTGGAGCGATTTTTCTGCTCTTCAATTTCCGTAATAAATTTTCTTTTTTAGAAACCTTTTTATATATTTTAATCACTTCTGACAATTTACAGCACAAGAATCCTGCGAACTCGGTTTTTTCCCTTTTTGATTGCTCGAATCAAAAGTGCGGACTAGATTTCCTAATTGACAGTAATTCAATAATATTATAATTCCCCACAACGTCCTTTTCACCTCCGTTCCCGGTGCCAACAGAAAAAAAAACTTTTCTACTCAAATCGTTCCGCACAACGTCGATAAGGCCGTTCCCAGTGCCAATCAAAGAAAAAAACTCCTCCTCCTCAACTGTTTGTCTATCTCACCCCAAGTCCAGCTGTTCAACCCAGAACGGCCGCTACGTTGCCTTGAACTCTGTTAAGTTCATGTTGCAGCGCGTGCGCCAACGGATGCGACAAATCATTCCCCTCTATCAAGATTAATTCGTCCGAACGCATTCAATAATGTGCTATCTGCGGCGAACATTAGGGTAATTGCATATTATGATATGCATTATTTGAGCAAATTACTTCAGAAAGAGGCGAATGAGATTCCGCTCCCGTGGCGAAGCCGCGGTCACTACAAATAATAAAGGAAAAGAAAACGTACATGTCCGGGTTATCGATATGAGCCGCAAGCAGTACTTAATAGTTCTGCTTACAGCATGTATTGGGACCGCTAAGTTCTAACTAATCGGCACATTGCACGCAACAAGCCTGACGTACTGTTAGTTGACAAGATAGGTCGCTCCGCGTATATTATTGATATTGCTACCTACCATAAAGCAACATTGAACGGATATACGTGGAGAAGAATGAGAACTATGAGCCGCTGGCTCGGAAATCAAAGAAATTTGGCGTTACGAGGGGGTGGTTGTAGTTCCCATAATATTTTCAGCTACAGGTATTGTACCTATATCACTTACGGCTTCCCTTGATGTCCTGGGACACTCACACAGTCTGGTTCAAACATTCTGCATTCTGCGCGATGTTGCGAGGAGTTCTTGATGGATTTTCCCATTGACCTACCACTGGCCACCACCACCAGCGCCCCTTTAGTTTTTAAGTAGGTAGGATCGTTCAAGCCTAAATGTTTGGCAGTCCGTGCAAGTATTAGGTAGTATCCGACATCTGCAAAGATTGTAACAACAAGGAAAACAAGTCGGGAAACCGGAAGCTAGACGCTTCAGGTATGAAAGGTTTTGTGTATTTCGTTTATAAGGAGATTTGGACGTGCATTTGTCCCATTAGCATGTAGCACGTAAAATATGCATATATTATGTATGTGAAAAAAGCCACTTTCAAGTGATATTGACATTCATAGTCTTGAATTTGCAGAGGAGCGCAGATTTGACCTAGTATAACTTTGTTAGTAATAGTACGATTTTCACCAAATTTGGCAGGATCATGATCTATACTGTAGCCTACATTGCTGCAAAATTTTGTGATTCTAGGGTGAACTTAAGGGGCATTTTCCTGTCAATTACTAAAAATTATAGTAATATACTATTATTAACTTTATTTGAACAGGTATCGATATGGAGGGTATTTCGGAGCCTAGGCACCATATAGTGGCAGCCCCCTGATTTTTTCCAGATTTTTCGGTTTGGTAGTTCCTGAGAATGGGTTCGTTAAAAAAATGACCACTTTCAACCCCCCGCACTCCCCACCTTTTCAGCAAAAGTCAAAACTAATACCGGCTTCGAAAAGTACTAACCGAGACCTTTAATTTGGTACCCCACATGACTATATTTGATGAAAAAAAAATTTACACCCCCCTTTTGCATGTATGGGGACCCCCCCTTAAATTCGTCGTAAGAGGATGTAACTTACTATATGCGTGAGCGTTCACAGTTCCCATCTTTCTACCAAATTTGGTGTCAATCGCTATAACCGTCTCCGAGAAAAATGCGTGTGACGGACAGACAGACAGACAGACAGACAGACAGACAGACAGACAGACAGACAGACGGACAGACAGACAGACAGTAAACCGATTTTAATAAGGTTTTGTTTTACAAACAAAACCTTAAAAATGTAGGCTGTTGCTGGTGGTTCAATAGTGCATTATTGATCGTTTGCAATGCCTTCCACGGAGTGATGTCAGCTTGCTCTGCGGCTCATGTTGAAGATGATGTTGGTTGGTTGTTGGTTGGTTGTTGCTGTGATGAGTGGTGATGCAATTGATTACTAGATGCCGATGCTGACAAGGAAATTATACTTAAACTCGTAGAAAATTGATCTTCTTCCGCCCTTCTTTCCGATATTTGGCTTTCTGGGTGGCGAATTTTGGAAACTTCACGGCACGAGCGATCATTCCGAAAATTCCGTCTTATATGATACTTGCTTTCTAGCACAAAAACTTCTGAGCAACACTTTACTGCGTACGTGCGTTCACATGAAACGTCCGCTTCTGCAGTTTCTTCAGAGAGGCCACCAATAATGGAGTAAATAAGACTATAATAATAATAATCGTTGGCGCAACAATCCATATTGGACTCAGGTACTCATTCACAGCTGAGTCACGACAGCCACTCCCTCTGCTAACAGTGACTTTTGAACCGCGACCTTCCATGCGACAACCCAGCGCTCTAATCACCCGAGCCATCCGGAGACAATAAAATAAGATCACCCCTTTTAAATATTAATAAATTTTACTATTTATAATATAAGTTACTTTTGTTAATCCCTATTTTATTAATTCGGAATTCCTGGTTTGACGATGAACGTAAGCTAGCTAAGGAACGGAAGAATGCTGCACACCGAGTAATGTTGCATTCTCAAAGAACGTGGCACACGCAGAGACTTATCACGAACTTCGTCGAGTGGAGAAGCGACTTCACACACGGAAAAAGGAAGCCTAGGAGAACCAACAAGTCTATGAACTAGCAAAGTACAGGCAGCAATTGCACCAGTCGCGCAAGTCTTACCAACAAGTCAGCAGGATGAAGCAGGATACACCTCGATGCTCATCCTGCCGAGACAAAGAGGGAAATCTGATTTCCGATAGAATGGGCATATTGGAGCGATGGGTTGAGTATTTTAATGAACTACGGAACAATCAGAGCATTGGCGAGTTAGAGGTCCTGAACACTGAAGACGACGGACAAATACCGCCACCACCAAGTATAGGAGAAATAGTTCGTGCAATTCGTCGGCTTAAAAATCATAAGTCGCCAGGAGCAGATGGAATTACATCCGAATTAATTAAATATGGAGGTGACCAGTTCACCAAGTGGTTCATTAACTTGTGCTCAACGTATGGGACACCGATTCAATGCCCGACGACTGGCAAAGAGGCATTATCTGTCTCATACATAAAAAGGGAGATATCAAGCAGTGCAGCAATTATATAGGTGTCACATTGCTGAGTACCATCTATAATGTATTCTGCATACACTCAGACATCATTGGTCCATACCAAAGAGGCTTCACTCCAGGCAAATCAGCAACAGATTCAATTTTCTCTCTGCGGTAAGCAATGGAAAAACTGTTGGAATATGGACAACAGTTGCACCATCTGTTCATCGACTTTAAAGCCAGATATCATAGCCAGGGTAAAACTGTACACGGTCATGAGAGAATTCGGTATCCCGATGAAATTGCTAAGACTGACCAGGCTGACCCTGACCAATGTGAGAGGCCAGATAAAAGCAGCAGGATTACTCTCGAGACTATTCGACATTAACAACGGTGTACGACAAGGGGATGACCTATCATGCGTCGTCTTTAACCTGGCCCTCGAGAAAGTGATCCGTGATGCTGATGTAAATGCAAGAAGTACGATCCACTTTAAGTCCACCCAACTACTGGCTTATGCTGACGATATTGACATCATGGGAAGAACGACCCGAGACGTACAAACTGCCATCCTCCAGATCGAGCAGGCGGCGCGAGATCTTGACCTGCACATCAATGAAGGCAAGACAAAATATATGGTGGCAACATCAGCACCGAAAGCCAACCAACCAACAACACCAAACTGCACTGGTCAAACAGGAAGAATAAGGATAGGAGACTACAACTTTGAGACTGTTGATAATTTCTCCTATTTAGGGTCGAAAGTCACAACCGATAACAGCTACGATGATGAAATCCGCACACGGTTGTTATCAGCCAATAGAGCCTATTTCAGCTTACAAAAACTGTTTCGCTCGAAACGTCTCACCATAGGGTCAAAGCTCTTACTGTACAAGATTATGATCTTGCCAGTCCTCATGTATTCCTCGGAAACTTGGGTTCTTAGCAAGAAGAATTGCGAACTCTTGGCCGCGTTCGAGAGAAGAATCCTCCGAAGAATTTTTGGCCAGCTTCATGAGGATGGATGATCCCCTAGCCTACATAACGACGAAATCTATGAGCGATACCATGACCGTCCGGTTGTGGATAAAATCCGGCTCAATAAGTTAAGGTGGGCGGGTCACTTAATCCGGGGGATGGGAACGCCAGACAGCTTTTATGGATATCGAATTGGTCGACTTCGGCGCAAAAGGGGATGTCTGGAGTTGCTTATTAAGGCAGGCCTAGACCGGATACCGGTTGTTGCGCCGTTGATGGTGATGATGATGATGAAAGATCTTGTACCGCCTACTCCATCTCGGTAAAGGCAATTTGTACATTTTAGGTTGTTATTCCGTCAATATTGTCCACAAGACAATGACCTCCCGTTGGTACTTGATATATTTAGTAATTGTTGTTGATATTGTTCTCTAAATTTAAATGTCAAGTTATTTAATAAATTGACCTGTTCTTTAACAATAAATTTTAGCTAGGTCGTATAATTAATAAATATTGTTGTATCATTGATTTACTAGTTCCATAAAAAAGTTAATTATTTGACTTTTTTCCAGTTTCAGAAAGAAACCACTGATATATGTTGTTCCAACGAAAAAGTCAATTTGCCTCCACCGACTAGGTCTTCAAAGCCACTTCATATTAATATGGCTGGACCTTTGAAGCAGTTTTTAAAGCATATTTTCAATCACGAATATTCTAATATACACTTCTTCCAGTACCCGCAGAAGTTTTGGAAATATATATAGGCACGACAGCCTCTTCCGCTAGCTAGTATGTATGAATATCCTAGTTCTATGTTTGGTTTAGAACCCACTAATGTGAAAGAGAGAAAATAAGAAAACTTAAATTCTCGCTCAGTTTCCTATTCCTCGGACTGGATTTAGGACTTTTCGTTCAACAAAATAGACTTTGAAATATCTGGTAAAACTCTTGGAGTTGCAGAAAGATCGAATTCAATTGAAATAGGCTTTTACGTGTTGGTAAATATGTTGCCACATTAAATTAAACATTAACATCATTGATCGGCATCCGAGTGGCTTCCTTTAGGGTAAACTTAAAATTCTTGCCTTTCTCGTAATGCGCAATGGATATAAATCAATGAATTTCATTTAAGCGTACTTTTTATTTGAAACCACTCAATTTTAATTAATAACCCCCAAAAACAAACAATATATTTACTTACATACGCACATCAAAAGGTTCCACATGAATTTCCTGCTGCGAGAGCAAATTATAGAGTGTTCCAGGCACAATTGTAATTGCCTCTCAGTCATAATTATGTTTTCAGGCAAATGTGGGTGTGCTTCACCCCCATTTGGTTTGTTCTTTTAACGCAAAACAGTGGAAATGATAGCATCCCTGGGGTTCAAAAATCTGGGGGGACAACGAAGTATAAATTAAGTGCGTAGGGGTGCGTTTAATTTCGAAGCTAGGTAATGCGTATGTTTGTTGATTTTTCTATTGCAAATTTTATGGACGTATTGCCTCTATATGGAAATGTATGAAGGTTGCGTTTTATGTTTGTTGAATTTTATTATTGAGAAATTAAATAAATGAACGTATATGTTATGTGATATTAATCTGCAATATGATCATTGAAAAAGTCATTACGCTGGACCTATATGGAGAACATGGACGATAGTAGTACAAAATTATATACGTCATATCAAATTAATAATTATTTAAGGGGATGAGCTAGACCTTCATAGACATAGTCTAGTGACCACACATCTAAAGGCGGATGTAAATTTTTTTTCATCGAATATAGTCATATGGAATATCAAATCAAATGCCTCAATTAATACTTTCCGAATCTGATTTCAGTTTTGACGTGAATTGCAAAGTGCGTGAGTATGAAGTCAAAACGTACGCACTTAAAGTGAGACAGGACTCATTTTCGGAAACTTCCCAAAAAATTAGGAAAGTGCGCTTATATGAAATCTAGGCCTCAAAATATGTCCCATTCCTGCATCTGCTCAAATAAGCTTACTAATAGTATATTACCAACTTTCAGAAATTGACTAAAAGCCATCCCCAAATTCATCCTAGGACTTCCAAATTTTGCACCAGCATAGACACTCTTTCGTATACACATATATAGAATTCATGGAAATCTGGCCTTAAACGCCAAAGTTATAGTAGTTCCAAAGCCATGCAAATAAACTGCTGACGTCATAATTAGCGAAAATAATTGTCATTCACGTGCAATATTAAAGTGACCTTTATGAAGAATGTCCGGATAGCTCAGTGGTTAGAGCACTAGCTGTCATACGGAAGGTCGCGGTTCAAATCTCACTGGTGGCAGTGGAATTTGTATCGTGATTTGACGTCGGATACCAGTCGACTCAGCTGTGAATGAGTACCTGAGTCAAATCAGGGTAATAATCTCGGGCGAGCGCAATGCTGACCACATTGCCTCCTACAATATACTGTAGTGTACCGTTACGGTCTTGAATGAAGTGCTCTAACACACTTCAAGGCCCTGATCCAATATGGATTGTTGCGCCAACGATTATTATTATGAAGAATCTACTTCCCCCAGCCCTATTTAAGGTTTCGTGTAAAACATTTATGTGAAATCTAAGCCTTGAGAGATGTTCCAATCCGATATCTGTTCAAATAAATTTGCTAATAGTATATTACCAACTTTTAGAAATTAACTGAAAAACTCTCCTTAAGTTCATCCTGGGGGTACTAAGGAGGACATTATCGTGCATGCCAAGTAGCAGTTCAAACTTATCAATTCCGTGTGTAACAGCGTAACAGCATCTTAAGCTTAAACACAAAACCTTATTAAAATCGGTTTACTGTCTGTCTGTCTGTTCGTCTGTTTGCTTGTCTGTCTCTCCGTCACTCACACACATGTTCTTAAATTGTGTTATCATAAGTCATTAACGTTTATAATGGTGTTTTGGTTTTATGACTAATAAATGATTTAACTTTAATGGATGAAACAACCTCTCTTGAATTCTGAGGCGAACAAACCCATTTCCGCTCTGGCTCTGGTTCGTATACCCGCTTCGCTGGTCCTTTCCTAGCCAGCTCGTCCACTGCCTCATAACCTTCTATCCCTGTAAACCCTGGAACCCAGAGTATCCAGACATTATTGAAGTAATCGAGTGTGTTCAGCCTGTTAAGACGTATCCATAACAGTTTGTAGTTTACCTGGTACTACTTAAGGGAAAAATAGCAATATTCTGCCCGCTATAATTTCTTTCGAGATTGAAGAAGGCACGTCTGTCTATGGCTTATATTTCCGCCTAAAATATGCTCGTATATTTACCCATTTATTCAAAGCGCATTTTCCTTAGATCAATGATCCCGGCGCCTGTCCCTCTGTCGTAAGGGATCCATCAGTGTAGCAGGTAATCAGTTACTGGCCGTATGTTAACGCCACGCTCTCCCAGTTTGCTCTGTTGCCCCAACGTGTGTCAAACTTCTTATCGAAGTGAAACCTTGTTGTCATGTTATCCTTTGCTATCAGTAATTCGGAATGCCATCTAAAAAGAATATCAATTTTTCTTTTAGTTTTTTGACACTGATTGCAAAGGGGGTTCCGAAAGGGGTGAATTACTCCAAGGACCCGCTCTCAGAAACTACCCAACAAAAAATTTGAAAAGGAAATTATGCAGGCCCTCGTACATGTTATCTACACCTCAAAACACCCTACGTTACGATATACTCTCAAATAAAGTTAATAAGAATATATTAGTATATTTTGAAAAGTTATTCCGAAACCCTCCGCGCCCGCCCCTTTAAGTTTATTCTCTGTTAGCACTCCATCGAATTAAATATCGGATGTATTCAATGTGTATACACTAGAGGCTATGTATGAATGGAACCATTGTGTACTCAAATATTCTTGCATAAGATATCAACAAAATCTTTCATACCTGAAGTGCCGAGTTCTAGTTTCCGGTAACCTTTTCCTTCTATTAACTGGTTGTCTTACCTTATTGAATACATTGACGAAATATCTTGCACTCAGATAAGTTAAATATATCTTCCTTTTGAATGAAAGCTTGAAGTGAGCGGTTTTTAGAAAAAAAGTCTGAGACGCGGCAGTCTGCATACAGCTGGCTGTTGGACCAGCTCGTTCATATAGTTTTAAGTCAGCAAAGCCAACCTTTTTTTTCTCAACAGTATACACCTATAGATTGATTAATCAACGTGCTCGATTTATTTGAATGAAAAAAATTGACGATGTATTCGATAAAGTAAGATAACCATTGCAAAGAAGAAAATAACTTCGGTCAAAGTACTGACAGCTTATTTTGCCTCAACAGCCTCAACAGATACGCATGCATGTGATAAAGTAAAACAACCAGAGAAGAGATTTTCGATCGAGGGTGATGCGTAGTTAGGGGCAAGTCGACTATTCTTTCTCGCTTTTATTTGAAATAAAATTATTCGAGGTTGTAGGTGGATTTAGCCCAACAGTGAATTTTGGCTGCAAAGGGACGTGTCGAATCAGTATCCAATCTGTTGAACGAGAGCGTTAGTCATCAAAAAGCGTCAGTGAAACAAAATAGTGGGTGAAAGTTTGTCCCCCGGAACTCCCTTAATTCTTAATAATTCAATAGTTCAATCCATCGGAACCTATAATTTGAAATCAGATGTATATATATAATATGCGGGAAAAAATTGCTTAAATAAATGGTAGCACCTTCTGGATCTCTGTTAGTATTACTCACCGGCAAAATATAAAAA
This sequence comes from Hermetia illucens, assembly GCF_905115235.1. Classification (NCBI taxonomy): domain Eukaryota; kingdom Metazoa; phylum Arthropoda; class Insecta; order Diptera; family Stratiomyidae; genus Hermetia; species Hermetia illucens. Next base: position 82,118,134 of record NC_051852.1, on the reverse strand, counting down.
AGTGATGGATTGATACTGACTAACATAATTAAAAGTGCTAAGCTACATGTTGGCATACCAGTTCGAATTCAGAACCAGGGTCGAATTAATAATCGTTGGTGCAACAATCCATATTGGATCAGGGCCTTGAAGTGTGTTAGAGCACTTCATTCAAGACCGTAACGGGTCACTGCAGTATTACTGTAGAAGGCAATGTGGTCAGCATTGCGCTCGCCCGAGATTATTACCCTGATTTGACTCAGGTACTCATTCACAGCTGAGTCGACTGGTATCCGACGTCAAGTCACGATACAAATTCCACTGCCACCAGCGAGATTTGAACCGGGGCCTTGCGTATGACAACTCAGTGCTCTAACCACTGAACTATCCGGACACAGGGTCGAATTGTTTCAGGTAAAGAAATTGCATGCCACCCTGTGACCTTGTTTTGCATGTTTTGCTTGTAATGTGCTGTCCAGACACTTGCTATTTGGCGCAAACTCCAAACCTTCAACAAAATATTTACTTTGATTTTGCGTATCAACATCGTCATCGTATGCAATTGCGTTACCCCACCCATAGAGGTTCAACCAAGTTGTCAAACAAATCGTTGGTCAGCGCGAAATTGCACTTGTTTGGGCAGTTTGGATTCGGCCGCAACCTGATCGGCCAAAAACAACACAGACGTGACCGCAACTTGGCGACGAACGGGCAATCTCCCTGCAACCAACAACTTACTTGACAACTGGCTTGCACGTGCTAACTCAACACGTTTGCCGATTGTCGCAAACCACCGGGAACCAAATCAGGGCTTCCTTAAAAATGCATGTCTCATTTTTAAAGTAAATAAGCAATGTATGTTTTTTTTTGTTAGGAACCTCCAAACTCATAGAAACGTTCAATGTTAGCTGTAATTCAATAAACATTTCCCGTCGGCGAAGTTCGTTCCACGTTGCAAGGTTCGCGCACACTCTGAATTTCACTCTACTACTTCATCTCGAACACAACACGCATATACCCTTTGATTTTCGCAAAAAGCCGACACTCCATCGGATCGGCGGCAAGTGCTAATGAGTGAACACATCCCAAACAAAACGCCCTGCCCACACCTTTGCAGTTAAGCCTTTTTGTAAAGGCTTGGCAAATATGTAAACGTCGCTTTACGAATTCACACAAATGAAAATAGACTTCATCAGTAAAAAAACAATAGCATCCTTAAGAACCATTTCGAGAATGACCCGCATGCGTTCATTGAAGTCACGTTCCGAAAGTTAGTGCATAATCGTCATCTTCTAAGGATAGAAATGAAGATCATCAAGAAGAATTCTTTTCATAGAACGATCTGTTCCTTGGTGATCAGAACATTTAAACGCTCACTGGTTCAGTGTTCTCAGATGATCTAATGCGCCGGGGGACTCCAGTCGGATGCAAATTTATATAAGAACCTTTTGGGCTGCTGCCCAGGGCCCCATGGATCTATAGAGCCTTCAATCGTTACTAAAGACAATAGAGAATATAGTGAATTAAAAGAAAACAAGTATCTCTCTAGAGTTGGTAAACCTGCGATCAATAATATCGGGGATTCCCCCGTTCCGTTCAATAGGTCTGTAAAGCGTGTCGTACGGTAGCCTAGTCATTGACCGCCGAATTCTTCCTGTCAAGACGGATTGACATGAAGGGAAAGGTAAAAAGCTAAGTACTAGTGTCGGAGCAGAATACAGTGGCATAAACCCGTTACTTCGAAATTTTCAATTAAATCTACAAATAAAGTCTCAGTATACGGCGCAGTTGAATAAAATATTTTACTGTTATCTTTGCTTTTATATATCGTATACCTACATCTTTATTGAAAACAGTTCTTTGACAAATGGTTCTTACTTGATTAATTGGGCAGGACAAATAGGCAAAATAGTATTAGCGCAGGTGCCCTTTAAACTTACGGTCTTGTCTGAACATAGTGACTTATGTACCAATTGATTGCGGCCAGAAGGGGGGGGGGGGGCTGGGTTACGATCATACACTCGAAAAGTAGGCCTCAACGGCAAATGCGCCTCCTCACTGTTATCCCAAAAAGAGCAATCGACTAACAAATACAAATCAAATAATGAACTTCTTCCAAATAGTAACCTTCTGCTTTCCACTATTCGTTTTCCTTTATCGCGGGTGCATTTTTGTGTTTGCGGAAACATATTGTATTGTTAACAAAATCATAAAATGGCTGAATACTTCTTTTTTATCGGTAGCAAATATGGCGTCCTAAATGCCACGCAAACCAATAAAAAATCCAAGTACAATTCTTAAGTGCTAAAGAGCACATTATGTCAGCACGTAAATAAACAATTGAATGGATTAACCTTCTCAGGAAAATATATTGCCCAAAGAATTAACGGCAACCAAAAACATGCTGAGATTTAATGCTGAGAAAAGGTCTCGCCTACAGAATTCGCCCGTTATCAGATAAATCACTTTTTTTTGTTTCGGCGAAAACTAATTGAACGGACTATCGAAATCAGCTCCTTTCATTGAGGTCGTCTTTATGAGGCAAGCAACGCCATTACAATGGCTGAATTGTGGCTGTTTCCGTGGGTTTTCCATGAAAATCAGGATGAGCCAATAGTGGTGTGGTGGACTCCATGGTTGGTGGAAAGGTGGTTTCGGCACACCGAGAAGAATTTTCCTGCTGACCATGGACCGGATTCAATTCGTGGTCGGAGGTAAATCCGGATTACTTGGTGTTTTGTTCATGGTGACTTTGTTAAATCGATATCGCTACCGATTTCTTTTGTGAATTCATTGTTTTAGCATTGCTTGTTTGCTCGATACCATATTGGGGATTAAGCACGCGACCTTCTTCTATGGCAATAACTCATAGAACTTTGTCGGAAGAAAGAATATGATAGTATCATTACCTGAGCGATTTATGTCCCAGGAGTGATATATTTGAAGCAAAACAGATTGGGGTGAAAATTTACTTCCTTTCCAGAGCAATAAATACTGAATTTATTTCGATTTGAAATATTCTAGATGAAAAACATCAATTACGTTTGTTCGAATTGCTACTAATATATCGAATAACTCAAAATGTATTGAGTTGAAATGTAGACAAGGGTTGGCCTTACTTTCACTAATAACCATTTTCACATATTAGAACCATCCCGCTGAGCACTACTTGAAATTTGCCATTAACATGACTTACTACTTATCTTAACACAATTCGTTTTCCATAATCCTCTTCTTACTTACGCAACATTTCACCCTAAATTATTAAGACTTAAAGAATGCAATAAATCCCTGAACAAATGTAATTAGCACTATATCTTGGAATAGTTTTGAAAGACCCGAAAATATCTACCAAATCCTAATGACACCACTTCTACGAGCTCGAGACACTTGAACGTGGTGCTCCGTCTTTTCTTGCTTTTTAGGTCAAGTAGGGAGGAAATATATTGCTAAATCCTCCGGCAGAATGTAAATTGCTTGGTTTGGGGAGTGCGGCTGCTAAGGCGTCAAGGATGTCATCCTAATCATTAGTTTGCCGTAACCGCACCAAAACTTAAGATGTCTCGATGAGGAGCTGGATATACGACGGATATAAATGCGCTCGAGGTTTGTTTCATAGCAACCGGTTTGCAGATTAGGGAGCTCATTCAAAAGAGAAGGGGGCTTAATTGAATAGTTCGAAATGTTAAACGATGAAATTAAGTTCTCCCTGTGATGTGTTGTTAAATTACTAAGCTGCAGTGCAATGTAATAGAATTCAGTAACTTTATAATTTGGAGGACGCTGAAGATGGGGTAATTAATTTTAATGGTCTAAGCACTTCCAGGAATGGGATGAGTTGCATCCGGTGTAAATAGCTAATATACGCAGTTCCTAAATTTTTATTAGTGTAGAAGGCTTACTCTTCTGCTCGCTCCATAGCAATGTTTTCTGGAAGAGAGTTTGGAAGTAGAATGGCGGCTGATAAAATTCCGCTCGGTTTGTTGAAATAGTCCATTTTGCTCAAGTAGATTATGATGAAACAAGTCAAATCCGAAACTAAGCACTTCAGGTAGAAAACATATATAAACATAATAGACGTTTCCCCATTTGTACCTAGCTTGTATTGTTTATCCATTTCGTTTGTCAAATTATTTACTTTAGTATAATACTGACATTCTTATAACGCAAAAAAAATTGCACAAAACTGACAACTTAGACTCATTACAACTCTGTTAGTAATAGTGCGATTTCTTGGCAATATTATGCTCTTTAATATAGTCTATATTACTGCAGAAGTCGATAATTGTAATACATAGTTAAGGTGGCTCTTTTCAGATATTTCGCTTGTGTACTTTCTGAGAACGGGTAATTGTACCCTTTTTCGGACCCCGGTAATCCTCCCTTTGCAATCAATGTCCAAACTAATATCGGTTTCGAAAGTACTAATCAAGACATTTCATTTGATACCCTGCATAACTATATTCATTGAAAAAAAAATAAACACCCCCTTTTGCATATAAAGGGGCCCCGGTATCCCCACAACGTGCCACTATGTAAGCCACTGCATGCAGTGAGATTAACACCTCCAATCTTTCTGTCGAATTTCGTATCAATAGGAGTAACCCTTTCTAGGATATAAGGTGATATAAGACAGACAGACCGATTTTAATAAGGTTTTGTTTTACATTAAACTTTAAAACCCTTAAAAATGAACATAACGAAATTAGAGATCGAGAAAACAGGATGGAAAAAATTCCAGGCATCAAATTCGTACCAAGGGCGAAACTCAATCCCGTAATGGCACCAGGTGTGAGTTGGTAGAGCTCTAGTCTCTCGATCATGTCGTTGTGGATGTTTGCGTTAGTCTTGCGTTTGTCTTGTAACTGGGAGCTTATCAATTGCACAACATTAAGTGTGATGATAATGAGACCGAAGCACAGTCTTACTGAAAATAGAGAAAAAAAAACAATAACAAATAGACTGTGTGGATGCCCTATACTCCACAAAATAGTGACAGGGAGTCAAACTAAACCAGCTTTAGTCTGAACTTTTATACAAGTAGTGTAACTCTAGTAAAAACTAGAGATGCCCAAAACATTACCTTTATAGGGAATATGATATCATCTCAATTTTCAAAAAAGGTGATATTACAAAGTAATATCGTAAACATTACTTTTGATTACTTCAACCGTTCATATGATGTTATATCATCATTAAATATTAACGTTCGGCAGCCCATACTACCAAATATTATTTATTACTAGACTAATTTGGCATGCGTTTATTGCATTCAAAACGTAAAAGATAGACTGAGCCAAATAAGTCTAAATGAAAAAGAAATGAACCTTTCATGTAAGAGAAAAAAAAAACAGAACATGCCATAGGGACATAAGACAATAGATAGAACAATATTTTCAAATGCAAAGAACAGGGAATCGCGATTTTTGCAAACGAAAATTATTTCACTTACATGTTATCTTTATTTAGTGTAAATAGAGTTTGCCTATCAGACACAAAATCGAAATCAACTTTTCACATTAAAGCCAGCCGAGAGAACAGATTTGCAACCGATGATCTGCTTCAGCACTCGATAATTGCCTCGGCCGCATGTGCTAGCAAATGTTACGTAGCCTAACGCTATACACTTATCAAACAGCAGCCGACATTCCTTGCAATCTGTAACAAGAATCTGCATCCCCATATGCACATGCACCCGAAGTCATAATCTCAAAGCCAGGACGAAACCAACCCAAAAGCCAGCCTAAAACCAACCTGAAGCAAGCCCAATGCTAACCCGATACTAGGTATCGGTAACGACGACTGCCGCCGCGATTTGTACGATAAAGAGCGTGAATGTTAGGTGATCACATTACAATATCACTTTTTTAATGCGATGATGTTTGGTAATGTTAGGTGATGTTGTAATGTTTGGGTCGCGCTTGGTGATGGTAATGTAATATTACACTTTAAGGAGATACCACTTTTGTAATATTGCATACATAACCTACCCATCTCTACTGATACCTATGTATACCCACAACCAAAATCTGATTAATTCTATTTCAGCTTGATGTCTGTTTAGTCTTCAGACTGAGTCTACTTAAAATAAGGTGAAATCATTGCCGTATTTTACAATTTTCACCTAGATAACGGGTTATCGGATGAGCGTTTGCTTAGTAAAAAATATAAAAAAAATAATATATATTTACATAGAGACAAGTCGAAAACGGAATAAATAGCACTTGAGGTATGAAAGGTTTTGTGGATTTTTTATGTAAGAATATTTGGTTGCCTAATGGTTCCATTAGATTCATTCCAGCCTGCAAAGTTCTAAAATTCTTGAATGAATGCAAATAGTGCCAAAAATAATACCTGATTTAGAAGGTACTTGAGACCTTTCTCTTTATACCACACATGACTATAATCCTTGGAAAAACAACCTCCTTTTATATGTATGGGTAACCAGCTTATTGACTATAAGAGTGATTTTATTCGCTAGCCTTATCTTGGTAAAAGAGGATCTGCCGAGATAAACTTATTTTCCCCAGTAAAGCAAAGGCCGTGGCAGTCAACTATAAAAAGAATTAAAAACCCCCAAAAAAACGACTTCGATTATGACGATCCAACCCTCCGCTCCCCCATCGATAGTTTCCCGAAGAGGCTTGGGACCGCCACATTACAAGTGTCAGCTCCTAAAACTATCAAATGGGACGCGTAGCTCACGGCATCATATGTCAAAAATCAATTTGCAACATTCTAAAGCGGCGACTGCACTCATCAGTCGACGGATCAATAGCTGCAAGACAGGGCTTAAACTTCCGATATGCTAATTTGTTGAATGTCAATAGCAGTTATAGGGTCCACTCCTGCATGGTGCTTATATGCTGGCGACACCACAACAGTCAAATTGACCATAGAAAGTCAACAGGGAGATCAGGAGATTCCATTGCTGGAATTAAGAAAATAACGTAGAGGCAAAGAAGGGCAAAATACCATGGTGAAAGAAACAGAGGAGAGTGCTGCTTCTCAACGGAGCTCTTAAGTTAAATTTAACCGCTGGTTGGAATCGGTGCATGGCAATCGCCATGGTAACCTCAAAGTCTTGTCAAAGAACGTAGCCACCAGCTGGATTATCTACGTTTACAGAGCAGGAGGTACACAGAAAGCGATGAAGAAACAGGAAAGCATTTGCTTTTGCGACTTCCCAGGCAGCATCTAAAATCTCATCTCGGGGCCGACCGGTGCATACGGTAGTATCATTAGAATGAGTGTAATCGGCATTTAACCCATTCCGTCGATACAAGCCTGCGGGTCCGGATGACATTATTCCTGGTCTAGTAATACAGGGAATGGATGCCCTGGGCCTACATATTCGGAAAATTTACCATGCTTGCCCAGCACATACTTATATTCCAACCAGCTGGCGGGATGTGAAGGTAATATTTATTCCCAAACTACCTATACAGACGCAAAAAGCTTCCGACCGAACAGTTTAATTGCCTTTCTGCTAAAAGGACTTGGAGTGGTGAGATCCACATATTGGTCGTAAAGAAGTATATTGTGCCAGGATGTCTTAGGGGTTGCCTTCAGTGAGGGGTTATCTCTCCTATGTAATGGCTTCCAGTTATGGACACAAAGGTCTTCGTACAAGCATTTGGGGATGATCTAGTCATAATAATTATCGGCAAGTTCGCAGGCACAGTATGCAACCGCTTCAATGCAACACTACATGTAATACACAGTTGGTGCTTCCGTAATTGCGATACACGCTGAACGCTCGGAAGATTTGACTAGTTATGTTCACTGCAGGTACACGCGATTTGTATCGTGATTTGACGTCGGATACCAGTCGACTCAGCTGTGAATGAGTACCTGAGTCAAATCATCTCGGGTGGGCGTAATGCCGACCACATTGCCTTCTACAGGGTTCTGTAATCTTGTAGTGTACCGTTATGGTCTTGGATGAAGTGCTGTAACACACTTCAAGGACCTGATCCACTTGGACTGTTGCGCCAACGATTATTATTACTATAAATCTACCCCCCATTCATTTGGAGGTGAAACGCAAAACAGCTAACGACGCATTTAGGCTTACTACTATTGACGCGTGGAAAGGTGACCAATTCCTTGGCAAACATTAGGTGGCTCTGATGTTCACCGATCATATGGTTTCCAGATTCGTCTTTAAAAGGGCGAACAGGGGCACTTAAACATTGCTGCCAGTGAGGAAGCTGACAAACTGGCTCGCCAAGTTTCTAGATTCACAATGGTGGGGCCAGAACCAGTTTTTAGCATCTGGCCATCCACAGTCAAGTCTGCTCTGAGGGAGGAAATTATAAAGATCCGCGCCGTCGAATATAGAAATTTAAAATCTTAACCGTGGTCGGAAATCTTTGTGAATTAACCCGGGGCGGTTAGGGTACCATTTTTGTTAACCCTTAAGAAGTAGGACATGAAAACCCTAGTGGGGCTTTTAAAGAAACATTATTCTTATACCACCGCATGGGAAAAATTGGAGTGGTAATCTCGGCTGTAAGCAGCCAATATGAGACGATCCTGCACTTCGTATGCAGCTACCTGGCTTCCTCAGGCCTCACCGGAATATACCTTGGTAAGGTTTTCTTCAATGAGAGTCTGCACATTCTCTGTTTTTGGAGAATGTTCTCAGATTCGCATAATGACCTGCGACTGCCCTAATAAACTAAAAGAAAAAAATCTTCGTGAAATTTTTACTGGCTGACTTTTAGGGCTTCTACGCACTGGCGGTCAATCGTCTAGGGCTCTTGCCGTGCGGCCAACGGTTAAATGGAGAGCAGCGGTCCGACCTGGGGCTAGCCACCAACTTGAATATATGCACTAGGCGGTTGTAAAACGTGGCCAAACTCGACATTGGCATTGTAGTTGATGTTCAACAACGGGCAGCAGTTTGGAATTCTATGGCGACAGTATATAAGGACAAGGATTTTAAACAGCTGCAATGGAAAGAATTATAGTATAGGAATAGTTCATATTTTTAGTGAGAAAGGCGAGTCTCGCGCGCCTAAAAACGGGTCAAAATGTACCAACTGGTCTTTCAGGTTGGGGGTTGGATAGGGCTGACACCCCTACACGGAAAACAACTTGTTACGAAGTCACAAAAGTAGCCTCGGACAGGATGGATCTTACAACGACAACGAATTAACGATTTCCGCATTTCCTCATGGGACGTTCGCTGCCTGTACAGACCGAATGCTGCTAAGCACCTAGCCGACACCTTCTCCCAATACAAGGCTGATGTAACAGCGTTGCGAAAGATGCGATGGACTGGGCCCGGTTTCCTGGAGAAGAGCCACTACATCATATATTATAGCGGTCATCCAGTAAACCATGTGCTCGGAGTAGATTTCTTAGTCAGCCAAAAAATGAAACCTGATGTTATCAACTTTGAAAAGATAAGCGAAAGCTATGCACTCCGCGCCTGTTTAGAAATATAAGGCTCATAAACCTTCAAGCCCCTACAGAGGGGACTGCAGAGTCGGAGAAGGATACCTTCCAGGAGGCAGTTGAGCGGACCTTCGAAGCCTGTCCCAAGTATGATATCAAAATCATGCTTGGAGATTTCAAAAGTCAAGTAGGGAAGGAGCCCGTACGTCGGCTCCCATAACTTGCATAGAGATACCAATGATAACAGATTGCGCATTATCCAGTTAGCAGTACACACGAAATGGTTGTTGGAAGCACTTGGTTAGCGCAGAAAACGGTTCACAAACATACGTGGGCCTCTCCAGACGGGACCACTTTCAACCAAATTGACCACGTGTTGATTGAACGCCGCCACCTCTCAGCCTTGATGAATGTCAGAACGTATAGGGGGGCCAATATAGACTCGGAACACCATCTCGTTGGCATGGTACTCCAAGCTCGAATTACGACACCACCCAAAATCCCCTCTGACAATCAGGTGGAAGTGAATACTGAAGCCATTAACAATACAGCCCTCCACGACACCTATAAGAGGGAAATGGATGCCGCAATAACCGCAGTCGACAGAGGTCCTGGAGCTGAAGGATCAACAAGTCATCTTCACAACCACCTGAAGAACGTTATCATTGATACGGCCACAAACGTACTTGGCCCCAGATACAAAAGGAGTCGAAACGGCTGGTTTGACGATGAATGTAAGCTAGCAACGGAACGGAAGAATGCTGCATACCGAGTAATGTTGCATTCTCAAAGAACGCGGGCACACGCAGAGACTTATCACGGCTCCATCTCCGTCAAGCGGAGAAGCGACTTCACAGACGGAAAAAGGAAGCCTGGGAGAACCAACAAGTCTGTGAACTAGAAAAGCACAAGGAGCAACCGCACCCGGCGCGCAAGTCTTAGCAACAAGTCAGCAGGATGAAGTCTTATACACCACGATGCTCATCCTGCCGAGACAAAGAGGGAAATCTGATTTCCGACAGAACGGGCATATTGGAGCGATGGGTTGAGTATTTTAATGAACTACTGAACAACCAGAACATCGGCGAGTTGGAAGTCCCGCCAACTGAAGACGGCGGGCAAATACTGCCACCATCAAGTGTAGAAGAAACAGCCCGTGCAATTCATCGGCTAAAAAATCACAAGTGGCCAGGAGCCGATGGAATTACAGTCAAATTGGTTAAATATGGAGGCGACCAATTACACCAAGTAGTTCATCAACTTATGCTCAAGGTATGGGACAGCGAATCAAAGCCTGACGACTGGCAAAGAGGCATTATCTGTATCATACATAAAAAGAGAGATATCATACAGTGCAGCAATTATAGAGATATCAGTTGCTGAGTACTATCTATAAGATATTCTCCACTATCTTGCTAGGCCGGATAGCCCCATACGCTCAGACATCATTGGCCCCTACCAAAGAGGCTTCACTCCAGGCATATCAGCAACAGATCAAATTTTCACTCTGCGGCAAGCAATGGAAAAACTGTTGGAATATGGACAACAGTTGCACCATCTATTCATCGACTTTAAAGCCGCCTATGATAGCATAGCCAGGGTAAAACTGTACACGGCCATGAGAGAATTCGGTATCCAGACGAAATTGATAAGACTGACTAGGCTGACCCTTACGAATGTGTGAGGCCAGATAAAAACAGCAGAATCACTCTCAAGACCATTCAAAATCAACAACGGTCAACAGGGGATGCCCTATCATGCCTCCTCTTTAACCTGGCCCTCGAGAAAGTGATCCGTGATGTTGAGGTAAATGCAAGAGGTGCGATCCTCTTTAAGTCCACCCAACTACTGGCTTATGCTGACGATATTGACATCATGGGGAGAACCACCCGAGACGTACAAACTGCCTTCATTCAGATCGAGCAGGCGGTGCGAGATCTTGGGTTGCACATCAATGAATACAAGACAAAATATATGGTGGCAACGTCACCACCGAAAACCGACCAACCAACAACATCAAACCGCGCTGGTCAAACGGGAGGAATAAAGATAGGAAAATATGACTTTGAGACCGTTGATAATTTTTCTTATCTAGGGTCGAAAATCACAACCGATAACAGTTACGACGATGAAATCCGCGCACGGTTGTTGTCAGCCAATAGAGCCTATTTCAGCTTACAAAAACTGTTTCGCTCGAAATGTCTCACCATAGGGTCAAAGCTCTTACTGTACAAGACGATGATCTTGCCAGTCCTCATGTATTCCTCGGAGACTTGGGTTCTTAGCAAGAAGAGTTGCGAACTCTTGCCCGCGTTCGAGACAAGAATCCTCTGAAGAATTTTTGGCCCCCTACATGAGGATGGACAATTCGGTAGTCTACATAATGACGGAATCTATGAGCGATACCATGACCGTCCGGTTGTGGATAAAATCCGGCTGAATAGGTACGGTGAGCGGGTCACTTAATCCGTATGGATGAGGATGATCCCACCCAGAAAGTCTATAAGGGCAATATTAATGGTAGAAAAAGAAGACGAGTCAGACCCTGCCTTAGATGGGGCGACGGCGTAGGCCAGGACGCCAGACAGCTTTTAGGGATATGGAATTGGTGGACCTCGGCACAAAACCGGGATGTCTGGAGTTCCTTATTAAGGCAGGCCTAGACCGGATACCGATTATTGCGCCGTTGATGATGATGATGAAATGCACATCTATCCAATGTCATCTAAATTTCGTTACACTTTTATATACTTTTTACTTTTTTTTATACTTTTTATACTTTTCATGATACTCAATTCTTGCAACTCAGCGTAGTCTAGGATTGGCTGGACTAGTTCATTTAGATGTTTTACATATTGAGTTTCAAAGTTAGCAAATATCGTGAGAAGCCAGAAAGTTGGAGTTCTAGATTAGTTTTTAAGGAATTTTGAATTCCAATTGGTTCCATTTCGTACTTTGCGTAAGATATAGCGGTTCAAGTATGTGTATAATAAAATAAAATAAATAAATAAAAAAAAATACATGATAAACAAGCTATTCTAATAGTAGGGATTTTTGCTATGGCGATGAAAATGATTATTTGCGAATCCAGTGTGCACTATTCGGCAATCTAACCGCGGTTGAGCAACCGCCAGTCATTCCAACCGCGTCTAGCAGTTAACCGCAAGTGCGTATGAACCCTTGGCGTTTCCTGTTCACTCCTTAGTGGATTATAGGACGTCCACGAATTCAAGGGTAAATAAGAACTTCTAGCACTTATGCTATGGCCCATAAAATGGTGGTATCAGAAATAACTGACTCTCAGTTTTTCACAAGTTACCCACATTTCTATCTTTCACTCTATGTTCACCCAAAACCACAATTTCTTGTTATAAAAATCTTTAATAATTTCGAACAAGCATCAGCCAGTTACAACAAGATAATAAAAGTCTTTTGCATTCTCAGTTCGGAGTGCTATTGTATTTATTTTCAAACAATTCACGGTTCCTCAACCGTTGCTGTATGAAATTCACTAAAGACTTTATAAAGCTCCAAAGCGTATTTATATTTTATGGAGTAAATGTATACCAAAGTATGTGTACATCTTGCAAAGTATGTTGGGATTTCAAGGCATGCTTGATGTGCTTTCAAAAATTTCCTGATACTCAAGGCAGAAACTACTTCAGCAAGGAGTTTGTAGCGAAGTTTGAATAAGACTTTCGAGTGCAAACGAGTATTACATCACATCGCCTCACACATTGCAGAATACCTACAAGTGCAACATTTTCTCATATTTTATTAAAAGACGTTCTCAATATTTTTTGTCGGAACGGTGCCAGGAGATTTTGAACAAACGAAGACAGAATTTGTCGTAAACTGTGATTCTATGGCATACGACGTTGCGAACGCCGAAACTGAAGTTGTTGCATAAATTGTTACAGTCACATAAAGGTTGGGGATACTAGGAGTAGTATGAAGAAAAGTTACTCTGTAATATGTCGATATAACAGCAAATAATGTAATATTCAGTGACTGAAATCTCGATGAGGTGAATCTGCAAACTTGTATGAACTTATATAGACACTACCTAGCGCGGATTTGTCAGAATTGACATTAATAATGAATTCTGCTTGTGGCAGCCATTTTGTATTATACAAAACCTTAAAAATATCGGCTGAGAATATACATAAATTGTCAGAAAGAAGAATTCTTCCTGGCGAACTTCAATGATAAACGGACACAATAAATAACCCCGAAAAATGCCATAAATATGACGGTGTATACACCAATTCTATTAGGACAGTAGTTTCTTCATGTAGCCACAAATCAACTTTAAAGTATATATAATGCGAGGGAAAATTCCACTAAGATATTACTAGTGATTAAATATACCTCAAGCCTTCGAATTTATGGCATAATCATATTGCTAGGATACAACACAAGATAGTCAATTTGGTCAAATAAATTGATTAGCTATTGAGCGACAGGATGTCAACATAAATGCCAGTCCTAGATTAGAGCATAATATTTCATAGAAGTCTACGTACTTTGGATGGAGATGCGTATGTGTAAGGATATGCCAATAATTATGTCCGGTATCATTTGCATCTAGATTCAAATATCGAGCCTACGTCTAATAATAATCGATGCTAGTTCAGGTTAATAAAGTGAGCATATGTGTAGGTCGAAATCTGTCATTTTGTCATTTTAGACAAATAGTTATCATAATTGATCATAAATGTGAGTCTCAGTCAATTACTGAATATTTATAAACAAAGCTTCCCAAGACATTACCCATAAAATTACATAACATAACATAAATCGGAATACCAGAAGCGGGACACTTCGGCTATAAAGGTTTCGTGCTCACCTGGTCTGAGAAACTTCCAATGTATGTTTTTCCACTGGTAAGCACCTTAAAATTTAAAATATTCCCGTATATTCATGTGAGTTCACTTTATATGATACAGTCACACACGTCTTCATTTACGTGAATTGCAAAAATTCGAGCTTCTCTAACTTTCATCATCATCATTACCGGCGCAACAACCGGTATCCCGTCTAGGCCTGCCTTAATAAGGAACTCCAGACATCCCGGTTTTGTGCCGAGGTCCACCAATTCGATATCCCTAAAAGCTGTCTGGCGTCCTGACGTACGCCATCGCTCCATCTTAAGTAGTGTCTGCCTCGTTTTCTTTTTCTACCATAGACTTTCCGGGCTGGACCATCATCATCCATACGGATTAAGTGACCCGCCCACCGTAACCTATTGAGCCGGATTTTATCCACAGCCTGACGGTCATGGTATCGCTCATAGATTTCGTCATTATGTAGGCTACGGAATTGTCCATCCTCATGAAAAGGGCCAACAATTCTTCGGAGGATTCTTCTCTCGAACGCGGCCAAGAGTTCGCAATTTTTCTTGCTAAGAACCCAAGTCTCCGAAGAGTTCATGAGAACTGGTAAGATCATTGTCTTGTACAGTAAGAGCTTTAACCCTATGGTGAGACATTTCGAGCGGAACAATTATTGTAAGCTGAAATAGGCTCTTTTGGCTGCCAACAACCGTGCGCGGATTTCATCATCGTAACTGTTATCGGTTGTGATTTTCGACCCTAGATAGGAGAAATTATCAACGGTCTCAAAGTTGTATTGTCCTATCTTTATTCTTGCCGGATTGATGTTGTTGGTTGGTTGGTTTTTGGTACTGACTTTGTATTTCCTTCATTGCCTTCAGTTCCATATCTTTGCTAATAATAATTGGATTGCCTTTGATTTTTTATTTTACCTAATATTTTTATTATGTTTAATATTGTTACTTGTACTGATGCCAAATCTTGTACTTCTCGAATGAATTTAAAGGGGGATTTCGAGTAAATTTCTAAACTATAGTAATTTGATTTGAGCAGATATCGGAATGAGATGTATTTTGAGGCAAAGATTTTATATAGATACATCACTGTGATTTTTTTCAGACTTTTCGGTTTAAGGGCTTTGAGAACAAGATCTTTTACATTTTTCGGGGCATACATTTTGAGTCCTCACTCCCCTATGTTTCACCCAATATTATCGTTTTCGAAAGATCATTTTCGAAAAATCTTAGGAGGGAACTTAAACTCAACACAAAATGATGCATATCGTTGCATGTGTGCATGTTCACAAGCCACATATATATCGGAAATATATTCTGGTGCTTTCCACGTTGTTGTAACTCGCTAAGACTAGATTAGACATTAAATTCTGACAATATTTCCAATATTGCCCATCCAAAAAATTTGAAGATCAAGCAGATATTCATGGCAACTGTCAGCCAGTAGAGCTATTAAAATATCTCAGAACCGAGACAGAACTACTTCAAGGCTGCTGAAGAAGAAGAATAAGACTTACGACGAAAATGTAGCCGGAGCACAACGTTCTCTTCAAGCGCTGCTGAAACATGACAGAAGGGAGATGTATGATTTCACGACGTGCGAGTTTGAGCTTACACTTCAAGAGCTACCAAAATATTTCAGCAACATGGGCGTGCGAATTACAAATCTTATAGCGTAAGTGTCTACTTTCAAAGCTGCTACAATTTCTCAAGAGCAAGATAGGCGACGTGCATTTGATCGGTCACGGCAGGCTCGATTAAGATCCCAATAAAGCAGTATTCAATTAAAATAAAAACTACGATTACAAAATGTCATCATCGATCTAATAGCTGTGGTTTTGACATTGTCATGTTGTGCGGCTGGCAAGTCAATTTGCCACCACTGGCTGACTACGCTGTTAGAGCCGCTTCCACCTCATATTGTTGAAGCTACTAACGAATCCAAACACTTTTTACAAGATATTGGGAAATACAATGTAGTAATTTCACACCCACATTCAAAGTAAAAGGACAGTTGCGTCACCGTGTTTTACGTGCGTACCTATCTCGTGAACTTAATCCCACGGTCTTCTTAAGACACGGATTGATTTTGTGACCACAATCAAAGCTCCGTCGCAGCTAGCTACGATGGTGGCAGTCTGTACCAAGTGCATGGCTCAGCATTCATACTAGTGGATGCAAGATCTATTTAAATCTCTACCGAACTAAGGAGTACGGTACCCGTGTTGGAACGCAACACCACGCTGAGACCCGAAGGTTTCGTTCGCTTGAACGCAACCACAACCCCCATGAAGCTCCAACTAGGGGCTCAACTGCAAACAACCGAGCAGAACGTACATAGAACAGGAGTTCACCTGAAGTATGTGAATTCAGGGGCTATCGCGGTTCCCATGGTACCAGTAGACCCCTGCTAAGGTTTCGTGACTATTACCACTTCAGGTGAGTCCCCGTGTAGACTCGGGTCTGATCTCCCTAATTAGGCGTTTGAAGCATTCGACTACTGCATCAGGGCCGGCAAGCCAATGTGATCCAGCGTTTCCCGGTGCCACCACTATGGAGGTTCTCCTCGGCCACTTGGTTTTGGTTCGGCGGACAGGGTTCCCGCCCTGTCTTCCTCCCCGTCAGCTCTGAGCAAGTAAGTAAAAGGACAAGTATATCATTAGATTGATTACCTTCCCTTAGTACCTGAAGAAAGTCCTCAGTTTTTGCAAACATACACAGGCAGAAGAAGGTCTGCCGGGTTCTGCTAGTATAAAATAAATACTCATGGTTCCCAACATAATTAATTGTAATTAGGGCGTTATTCAATATATATACATATATCCACATATATCACACGTGTTATTCAGATAGAATACCTCCAAATTTTATTATTTTCACTGAACCTGTATACTCTCACTATAATCAGAGTTAATTCTATGCAAGTGATGAGCAGTGTAGAAAAGTTCAAAGACGAACAGAAACATCCATTACGTCGGAGTTCGAACCTGGAGCAATGAGATCAAGAGGTTAACGATCTACCTCCTCAACAATCGCCCTGTGAATATTCATGCTCTTCAGTACTAAAAAGCTCGTTATGTTCGACCTTTCATTGTTACGACCAATGTGTGGCAGTATCCATGGCCGGAATGTTAAATAACATCAGTATCAACACCCCTCCAATATACGCCTCAAAGCCTTTATGCTAATTTTTACACAATTCTTAAGCAAATCACAACTGCGCTTACTTTCCAGTCATACTCAATTATTAATTATCAATCAAAACCACTGAATAATTCGTTAGTTAACTGGTTTTTCAATTATTTGATTTCCATGCAACTAACCATCAATCAATTGAAATTGTTCAAATAACGAATGAAAATCAAAAAATTAGCTGCACATTTTCTAACAACAATTGAATTCACATTTTTTAATAATAATTGAATTTTCAATTGCTAGTTGCAACTAACTTTTGGATGAATTAATTTCATTCGTTAGTCTTAACTAACTTTTGCACAACCCTGCGCTTGTACGGATCTGAATATATTTCTGATCTACTCCGCCCGCGAAAGCATCCATATATATGTATGTGAATTGATTCTCGCTAGCAAAAAAGTACATATATATAGATATACTAACCAGAATTGGATACCACCCACAATCTTGAATAACATATATGTTCAGATATATATATATATATATGTCTACCTCGAGTAATTGATACTGATATACAAATAACTAACAGATCGGCGCTTTAGGTGTGAAAGGTTTTGTAATATTTGGGTACATGATAGTACCTTTATATATGGTTCGTTGACTGTACCCGATATTCAATTCAATGTAATACTAACATTCTAATATCGCTTACGGAGTAGTAATTTGAAGTTAAAGATTCAAATTTGACCTACTATAATTGTGCTAATAATAGTAGGTTTACTACCAAGTAAAATGCTCCATATCGAAACATTGCTCTAAAGTTTACAGATCTAGGATGAACTTAAGCAGGGTTCGTAGTAAAGTTTCCTCCCCTTTGCAGCCAATGTCAAAACTAGCTTCCACTTCGGAAAGTACTAATCAGGATCGTTAAAAAACAATTGCATCCACCTTGTACGTTTATGGGGACCACTCTTAACTTCAACGTGAGGGTTTCAGAGTCCCAACGTTTCTATCGAATCCCCAGTCAATAGGTATAATCTTTTTTGAGAAGTTCTAATTGATCCCTTTCATTTAATAGCACCCAGGACCATATTCGGTGAGAAAAAAAATTGCGTACCCTACAGTATTGACGGAAATCTACAAAATAGACAATTCGCAATATCATAGAAGACTATATGCTTTCTCAAGCGACATCATTTTTTTCAAGGAGTCTACTTTGGCCATAAATACGTCAAGCGTCATACTGTACTTCTACCTCAAACCATTCCGTGAACACTGCAACAAAGCTGTCTGGCAAAATTTCCGAAAAATACAAATGGGTTATAATGCTTCATGTGTGCAAACATTTTTTGATAGCTACTGTTCGTCATCTACATTCATATTAGCGATTACGAACGTTCGCTGAAAGGCGCTTTGGCTGCAACCACAAGTACGTGGTCTGGAATACCAATGAACTTACCATTTTGAGAAAGACCTTGTAAATGTAAATTCAAAGAAACTCTAGTTCCAATTTTAATTTCATATTTTTAAGTAATGATAAAGCTTCTTTCATAGCAAACAGGTTGGGTAAGTATCATTAGCCGCTCCGAGGAGCCCAATTTGCGCAGTGGTGCGCGTTTTGATGCCACAAACTCCTAAAGCCATAGCTGCTGTTATGATAGCAAGGAGGCTCTCCTTTAGACCTCTAAAAGGAAAGGTCTCACTTCGGTCATTTTTGGGACTTCTAAACACAGGTCATTGGTAACGACGAAGACAATGGGGACAGATGCCCTGCACGAACAATTTCCCACCCCCGGTCTCCATTTAGCTCGAAACTTCCACTAGCGAGGCCTTGCAAACCCGTACCGCTCACGGTCGTAGCAACCGATCCATCGTCCAAAAAAATGGAAGAGAAAGACGGTACGCATGCAAACAGCCGACACTCATAACACCGCACACAACTCCTCCAGCCTTAACTGACGAATTTATTTAACGTTTTAATATTCTGGGTCAAAAGCTTCCTAGTGCAATAAGAGGCGTTCTGCTTACCCGTAACTTTGTTGTAGCCACCCCAAACGAAACTTCCCTGACCACGACGATTATTACCATTAAGTATTATAGATTACCAATCTGAAGATTCAGAGATTTCTTCCAAAACTACCGCCGGTTGGGGAGTCTGATTTCGCTGCAAATTATTCAGGAATGGTCCCCACCGCTTTACTACTGAAGTTTATTCTGGAAATATAATTATCAATTCAATTTTTCTAAAAACGTGTACTACTTGACACTTGTCTACCAAATTGCTCATAAAGAAAACTACATGAAGTGCGAACAATTCACCTCAACAATGCAAGTCCACTGCCCAACATCGGCCCAGTCAACCTTTCTCAAGCCACCTTGCAGCAGTGCCGCTAGATCCTAGCATTTGCATGCGCAATACTTCGCAAGAAGCAGTTATAATGTATTTCATAATATGCAACATGATTAAATCTATGTACAAACAGCAACAAAGTGGTAAATGATCATTTTCGAAATGTCCTATATCAACCTTGAAATATATGGATTATGGCAATCATATTACAAAAACACAATTTTCTGATTTTTGCAGTTTAAGTTACTATATTCACCGACGTGACGAAATTGAAACTGTATGCCCCAAATGGTGGGATTTCGTTTCCGTACGACCTGCGCAAGAAGAAATTTCAGAAGTAGGTTTCCTATAATGATATGAACAATAATAAATTTAGAGTAGGATTCCAATTCCATTTTTAAGGGTTTAGACGGCATTTTCATCACTGGAAAAGGTTGGAATAGAGTTTGTCGCGACTAAAAAGTATAGTCTTTCATCTGCTGCTGGACATTTATTGATGTTGGGTTGCAAATTTTCAATCACATAATTATTGTAACTTCTTTAGAATACCATGCTTTGTATACTTGAGGATTTGTTCCTATATATTATCATATCTGCGGGGCAATAATCGATATCCAATTATGCACCGAACTCCATTTATTCGGGGACATTGTGCTCCACGACATCATCAATGTACATGTTGTTCCACAGTGACAGCCATGGACCCTATTCGGAGCCTTATGGTACACACGCTGGGACAACATATTCCTCGTAGCCGTCATCAGTGTCATATCTTCTTCCTTCTAAGTCGCTATCAGCAATAAAAGAGTGACAGATGAGAGTATGAGTCGTCACCAGGTACTTTTGTATAGGGCTCTAATTGGGTAAACAGAATAAATTCCTCACGTCTAGGGTAACTACAATGCAACACGGCTTTTCTTGAACTATATCTTCAGCGAAACCGATAACCAATTCGATGGTATCAATGGTTGTTCTGGCTTTTTGGAATCCATACTGCCGATCAGAAACTCTTCTCTGTCTCTCAACAGCTGGGAGCAATGTATTGTAGATCATCCGTTACAACATTTTCCCCATAATGTCTAGAGGATTTGTTTGCTTATAGGAGGCTGCCATGACTGGAGAATTATTAGCCTTAGGCAACAGCAGCGACCCCTTAAGCATCTATGATATGGGATAATCCGCGCGCTCGACTTGCCTGCGGCCTTCAGGGCCTTATTTTGGCTTCAGATTTAGCTGTCACCTATTTTACTCAATAGTTGGATCATTCAGTTTGCGCAAAACGCATTAAAGCATTCTCTCTTTCTCCGCTGAACAGCCAGCTTGAACCTTTTGCAGGCTTCCTTATGAGTTTGCTTATCTTCGATTTGATCGATCCTACCTACCTCTAAGTCACTTATCTGGCTGGTGAGTCGATTGGAGTTGAACCAATTCACTATTCTAGCAGCAAGTTTTCTGCTGGGGAATGTTTGCTCATCCATTACTTTTGCAGACCACGCTAATGTCCTTTTCGGTTCTAGTATTTACAGGTGTCTATTTCACCTCCATTGGCTAGTAATATCTCCAACTTTGTAAAACTTCTGACAACCTGCGCTCCCTTTTGCTAGTTTCTCTACTTTCTCCCTCGAAAGTCCCAGCCTTTGATCATGGTCCCCTATTATCAACGCATGAAAACAACAATATAGCGCTTTGTGCAGTAGGAGTACATGTATACCGTGTCTCGTCACCATAAAAACCCATTACATGATTAACTCCTGAAAGATTGTATAGCTTTGAGGACCGAGTGCCAATATGTGACTCATCCGTTACTTTGAAGATTTCTGTAAGGTCCACATATAATGGCAATTTCGACCTCTAGTTCATCAGTTGTCTGCGCACGTAAATCCTGGGGTACCCTGCAATAATTTAGAATTATTCGGATAAACCCTATTTTCTGCATTCATTCCCTTCCGGCAACATGACTGTTATCCAATTCGGCTTTACCTTCGAACAATATGGAATTCTACTGCACTGTTTGGCAATAAATCCTTTGTTCCCACACCTTCTCCATTGATTACATCGATTTAAGCCGCTAATGCATTCCTTTTCTCATTTTAGACGTTTGTTCGCTTAAGCAGCAGAAACAATCTAATTATCCTTCTGTCCGTTTGTTTGCTACAAGCACTTTCCTTGGAAACTGGTGTAAAGGTTGAAATTATAAATCCTTAAGTATGTAGTAAAAGACACGGTTCTTCGTTGATTTAATACATACATACAACAAGGGGAAACCGGAAGCTAGACGCTTCAGGTATGAAAGACTGTGTATTTCTTTTATAAAGAGATGTAAGTGTGCATTTGTCCCATTAGCATGTAGCACGTAAAATATGCGTACATTATGTGAAAATATGCACTTTCAAGTAATATTGACATTCATAGTCTTGAATTTGCAGAGGAGCGACGGTTTTCACCTAGTATAACTTTGTTAGTAATAGTGCGATTTTCCCCAAATTTGGGAGAATCGTGCTCCATGCCAATATTGCTGCAAAATTTTGTGATTCTAGGGTGAACTTTAGGGCGCTTTTCTTGTCAATTACTAAAAATTATAGTAATGTACTATTATTAATTTTATATGAACAGGTATCGGTATGGAGGCTATTTCGGAGCCTAGGCACCATATAGTGGCAGCCCCCTGATTTTTTTCAGATTTTTCGGTTGAGTAGTTTCTGGGAATGGGTTCGTTAAAGAAATGATCACTTTCAACCCCTCGCACTCCCCACCGTTTAAACAAATGTCAAAACTAGGATAGGCTTCGAACAGTACTAACCGAGACCTTTAATTTGATACCCGAAATGACTATATTTGATGAAAAAAAAAATTACACCTCCCTTTTGCATGTATGAGGACCCCCCTTAAATTCAACGTAAAAGGATGTTATTCACTATATGCGTGAGCGTTCACAGTTCCCACCTTTCTACCAAATTTGGTGCCAATTGCTACAACCGTTTCCGAGAAAAATGCGTATAACCGACAGACAGACAGACAGTAAACCGATTTTAATAAGGTTTTGTGTTTACACAAAACTTTACAAAAGGGGGTGTATACTGTTTTATCGAACTTGGCTATAGGGGGTAATCAAATCAAAAGTTTTAATTAGTATTTTCCGGGAGTAAATCTTGGTTTTGACATCAATTGCAAAGAGGGAGAATGATGGGAAGGGTAGAAGGTGAACACTCATGTCAAAAATCATTCTCAGAAATTACCCACCCAAAAGGTCTGAAAACATCAAGTCGACCAGGCCCAAAAACTCCCTTCATTTCTATATCTACTCAACTAAAATTAACGACTGTTTATCTGTCTTTTGAAGGTTTAAAGGCATCATACTGGAAAATTCTTAATATTATTAATAAAGATACAAACGTCGTTGCTTTTTAAATCAAATCACTGTACCCTAATAGAAATTATTCGGAATACCAGAAGCTGGATACTTCGTATTCATTTTATGTGAGAAACTGTCTGTATACTGCTAAAAATTAAAAATATTCTTCACACTCCAACTCCGCCGTTCATATAAGACACTTTATATAATGATGACGGCACATACGTCTTACAGCGCAATAAATTCACGTAAGGTGCAAAACTATGACATTGTATAACATTCTTAATAATAATTGGATTGAATTATATTGAGGAGGTTTTCGGGTAAATTTCTAAAATATAGTAATATTCTATTATTAGTTTTATTTAAGTAGATATCGTAATGGGATGTATTTTGAGGTCTAGATTTTGTATCGATACATCACAGTGATTTTTTTCAGATTTTTCGGTTGGATAGGATCTGAGACGAGTCCTTTTTCATTTTTTGGGTCCTCACTCAGAAATAAGATTATTTTCGCCGTTTGAGCCCTTTCTTTTGATATTCCACATGATTATATTCTGTGCAAAACAAATGTTGCTCCCCGCTTTCACATATTTGGTGGCCCCGTTGAACCCAACACAACATGATGCAGCTCATAGCACGTCTAACGGTTCACAGGCCACATATTGTCACGAAATTTTGTGACGATAGTTTCGGTGGATTGCGAGTAAATCTTATGTGACAGACAGGCAAGCTGACATACGGGCAGACAGACTGATATTGAGCCGATTTCATGAGGTTTTGATTCAGACGAAACTTTAAAAATATTAGTACTACATTCAAGTGAAAAGTTCGAAATGTATACTTATTGTCATTTCCTTTATGATTTTCTTCAATACATCAAGAATGACTCCAATTACTCAAGCAGCAAAATATGCCATTTATATTCATTAATTTAATGTGAAAAATTCGTTTAAAATTTAACATTAAGTGCACATTACCCTGGTTAAATATATTTGCAATTTGTGTTCTTTATATGTGACCTCTTTCTTACAGAAAGAGAATCATTTATGAATGCATTTTATATGTATGTCGCTTGGTTTCATACGGACTATTGAGCGCAAATGTTCGCTCCCTACGAATTGATATCAATGAGAAATAGTTTTTCCTGCAAGCTGTGGTGCTTTCTCTATTTCCTTCGTATGCGATGGAAAATTGAGGTTAGCCGGTGGCCATTCGTTTTCAGTTTATTGGAAATTTCGACAGTTTTGCGGTCAATGGAAAGGCAATTTTGTGCAACAAGCTCTCTATGTTTTTCCTATGGTGTTGTTATATATGCACGTCTGCAGGTGTGCATGATGTGCAAAAGGAAATTTCAAAATGCTTTTATTAGAAATTTTATTTTATACTTT
Source organism: Hermetia illucens (assembly GCF_905115235.1). Lineage (NCBI taxonomy): Eukaryota > Metazoa > Arthropoda > Insecta > Diptera > Stratiomyidae > Hermetia > Hermetia illucens. Next base: position 82,093,673 of record NC_051852.1, on the reverse strand, counting down.
CTTCTTGAAATAGGAAACCCTGGAACGAAACAAATAAATACACATTGTTTCTTTTTTGCGCGGTTTCCAACGATGCCTCAACTTATTATTACTCCACTTCGATGTGTGTCGATTCGCGGTTCTAAAATAGAAAAGTTTCCGGTTATAGTATTCACACGAAGGCTTCCAACAAAGGCTACTCCCGACTTTCCGGCTCATAATAAAAACATACCGCCCCAACTACATTTGGAAATTTCCACAGAGAATGGATTTTGAAAACAAAGCGAACTTCTGTCTATGATTATTGTAAGAAAATTCCTTTATTTGATGTTAGTTGACAAATCATTCTCATCAGTGGTTCCGTTTTAAACAAGTCGGAATACCGGAAGCTTGCGCTTCGGGTATAAAGGTTTTGTGTGCATCTTACAATATGTGAGAAAATCCAGCATATTCCTTCATAATTTTCCAAACTACAAGATATGCATACATATTACAGACCTAGATATTATCCTCACCCTAAGCAAACAAACTGCCTATTTTCGAATACTGTACATATCTATGCACGTATGTAAATTGATCGTACCTATATTTCCGGTTTACTTCATACACAAAAGTATACATATGTACATATGTAGTACCTATATTGAATCCCGGTGGGCGGGTCACTTAATCCGTATGGATGAAGATGATCCCACCCGGAAAGTCTATAAGGGCAATATCTATGGTAGGAAAAGAAGACGAGGCAGACCCTGCCTAAGATGGAGCGATGGCGTGGGCCAGGACGCCAGACAGCTTTTAGGGATATCGAATTGGTGGACCTCGGCGCAAAACCGGGATGTCTGGAGTTCCTTATTAAGGCAGGCCTAGACCGGATACCGGTTGTTGCGCCGTTGATGATGATGATGATGATATTGAATCCCACTGGTTTAATGTACAAATATACAAATACATCTGTCTGGCGCGACGGAGACGTGACATGGACGAGCTGGTATAGCGAACCAGAGCCTCCCCCGCGAAGTAATACTTCACGGTGGTCCCGCGGGGAGGGGCGGAAGAGTGGGGGTGGTTTTAGTGGGTGTGAATCCCACACACTGCTGCAACCTGGCGCAGCAGCGTCTTTCTAAGATTTCCACCTCCATCCATAAAGAAAAAAAAAAAAAAATCTATCTGGATTAACTACCCGCAAACTTTATTAGCACGCATATATACCTACATACACACATGTCTGTCTGGAGTAATTGATACTGATATACAAATGACCCAGAAACTTATCAGCTGACTTTGTTGTGGTATTGACGAATTGAGATGGGATGATGACATCATACACGTTGTAAAATGCACAGCAAATGGCAAAGTTTCACCCTCGATAACTTTGATAATAACAGTTGGATTTTCTTTAAACTTGACCAAATTGTGCATGATGTTATTCCTTATGCCTATGCCAATTTTGTGCTGCTGGGATTGACATTAGAGGGGTTTCCGGTTAAATTTCTAAAATGAGGCCTAGATTTCGCTCACTGTGATTTTTTTTTCCAGATTTTTCGGTTGGATAGGTTCTGAGAACGAGACCTGTTACTTTTTTTGATGGTCATATTTTGAGCCCTCACTCCCCTATGTTTCAGCCCATATCTAATATGGATGGTGTCCAAAAGTATTAATTGAGCCCTTTCATTTGATACCCCATATGGCCACATTTTATGAAAAAAAAATATGCACCTTCCATTCACATATACGGTAGCCCCCTTAAACGTAACACAAAATGACGGCACTCGTTGCATGTAAAAGCAACAACAGATCACATGCTATTACCAATTTTCAATGCTATTACCAATTTCAATCGGTCTAGCCGTTTCCGAATAAATCTTGTGTGGCAGACAGACAGACAGACATCGATTCGATTCTAATAAACAAAAGACCTTAAAAAATAATATCTCAAATCAAATGGAGGCTTCGCATATTCGTGCTTTTTCCAAAACATATTTCTAACCTTTCGTGCGAACTATCCTGTAAGATAGAGTTTCAGGGTACACTCAAGGTATCCGCTCGTCGTAAAGGACTAATAAAAGGAATAGAAATTTTTAGGCTAACAGCTCATAATTTTCGAAAACACATGACTGGTTCTTGGAATGTGCGCATTGTCCTCACAACAGTGTCGATGGCCACCAGAATCTTCGATTTCCCCAACTCGTGCGAGAATTCAATATACGCTGGCCGGAAGGGACCCCCATTTCATATCTCCCTACCTCCACTTGCTTTTCGCTCATGCATTTCCTCGCAGAGGAACAGAATTTAGCCTCCCATCGGCAATACGGATCCTTTTCACGATCTGATTGCCGTCCACGCATTAGAAAAACTTCTTTGTTGAGTAAGCGACTTTAACTGTAAAAAACCCGCCCGAAAATATTGACAAGAACTGGGCTTCCATCGATAGTGTCTTTGTCTCTGATGTGGATGAAGTTTTGCGCCACGCCCCAAAAGGATGCTACAAGATCTGGCTCTTTTGATGGCTGCGAAAGTGGGTGAACGCGCTCTAGAGCACCTTGACCTCAGAGGATGAGTACAGTTGAAATTACCGAAATTAGCAACGGTGTGGCCACCGTGTACCGCACCAAGGAAGAGTTTGCACGTAATCGCAAAGCTTTCGATGGTTCTGTGAGGGTCGTGGATAGTTTTCATCTAAGATTATCAGCAGCTTTAAAGGTAGAAGGAGCATTTCCCCACCATTTTGATTCATCTTAAGAACGACAACTTGAGGGGTATTTGCCCATTTCCTGCAGTCGACAACTTGAGGGGTATTTGCCCATTTCCTGCAGTCGTTCAGATATTAAACAAAATCATCCCAGCACACATCAAGGAACACTTCGAAAGCTTGATCAACAAAGCCAAGGTCCCCAGTCTGATGAGTCATTGCACTCTCCCTATCTGCGTAAATGGATAGAATATCGGAAGATTAGTATAGAATATCAAGAAAGCGTTGTTTCTCTACCGAAAGCGGCATCAAATTTGATGTCCTTCAATACATTAATTGTGCTTAATTCGCTGCATATTGGTCTGATAGTGGAACGCCTGGGCAAATTTCTCAGAAAATTGTTATTACAACTATATATGTATATAGCAAAAACAAAACAAAAAACCACGAACCTATTCCACCCAATCTGACGAAGTTTTGACAAACCTATAGATAGGCTGAAGGCGACATCCAAAGTTGGGGCGACCATACGAAAATGTATGACTGCATATCCGATTATTGCAAACACTCCAAGCCGTGGTGGTTCTTATCTGCCAAGACACATAGATGTTAGATCGAAAACAGTACAAATCTTGAGTAGGCCTTAGTAGCCCAGAACTCTTCGGGTTATAGCACCGGTTGCAAGGATGACAGCTTTTTGCGTCTGCCAGACTAGCCCTTAGGTCGAACACTTTCAGTGCTTTATGTAAATTTTGCAGGATTAAACTCGTCGCTTGGGACTAGTTGGATCTCTTGTATTATAGTTTACATGACTGCTTCATATCGTCCGCCAGAGACCGCAGTTCCGCATTTTCTTTGTTTTTGTTTTTCCAACAGTATTCCTGGCCAACGTCTTAAGCTATACTAAGCTATACTTTAACGTAAGGCTTTCATCATCCTGCACCGAAATCTGATAAGTTGAATGGTGCCCTCTTCGCATATTGAGGGGTCATGAAAAGTGTACCATTTATAAGATTTGCCATTTGCTGCCAATGCCTGGCAACAACAATTTTTGATATGACCTTCGTAAATCCGTTTCTCTTACATCTGTAATGGGGCGCCACTATCAGCTTTTCAAGTTGTAGTAGAAGATTTTAAAATGAAGTACCACTTTCTTCCCTGACGATGTTTGATAGTGGGCTCAATTTTTCGCTTGTCCATATTGTTATTTGGAAGAATTACTCTTTCCCTTCTATTGACATTTTCTAAATCACTGTTACTCCGCTATACGACACCGAACGTATATAGAAAGGCGAGATGGTAAAGATGTTGATTGTCGTCATTTTATTTTTCCCGAGCAACTCTGGTTTCAGATCCAGACACCGTTCAAATCCCTAAAGCAAGTTCATCATCAGCATCAACGGCGTAACAACCGGTATCCGGTCTAGGCCTGCTTTAATAAGGAACTCCAGACATCCCGGTTTTACGCCGAGGTCCACCAATTCGATTTCCCTAAAAGCTGTCGGGCGTCCTGACCTATGCCATCGCTCCATCACGGCGGCAGGCAGGGCCTGTCTCGTCTTCTTTTTCTACCACAGATAGTGCTCTTATAGACTTTCCGGTTGGGATCATCCTCATCCAAACGGATTAAGTGACCCGCCCACCGGATTTTCTCCACAACCGGACGGTCATGGTATCGCTAAAGCAATTTAGGTTCAATAATTGCTAAAGCAGTTATTGGTGATTGCTATACGTCATGCGAATCCATATCACAATTTAATTATCTTGACCGTATCCTTCATTGGTCAAATTGTTTTCATTCAACATTTCTCCAAATCCAACTGCATACCAATATTCCTACTAAACTGGATCTAGATGTTCTGCAAGAAGCGAAGTTGATTTTCCTCTTTGTCATAAAATTTGATTGCTTTCATAAAAAAGACAGGATAGTGATTTCAAAGCCAAACAAATCCTCAGCGAGTTTAGCGATTCGAATCGGAAGATGCCGCAGCCTGATTGACATCTCACCTGATGTTTTTGAGGATACCGATAATTTTCTGTTCCGACTCTTCATCACTGCTCTTAGGAGAAGAATGAAATTCGGGTTGATTTTCCACTTGCAATAGCCACAAATATGATATGGAGTCAAAAATTGATTTATAATGTCCCCTCAAAAGAATTTAAAATAGTATCTCCAATTTTTTTCCTCGGGTAATGAGAAAGTAGTCAGTCGTGAAACAGAGTTACAATGTTGCAATGCCGCATAGTTACCTCCAAACATAGGGAGGGTATTCGGAAGAGAGCCGCTGAAATACAGTGTAGCAAAACTGCAATTCGTCCGGAAGGTGCGTCAATTCCTTCTTCCCGGACTATGCGGTTTTAAGGAGGTTTTCTCCACCAAAAGAGAAGAATAGGTAAGGAAAATGGGAAAACCGACATTAAGGAAGACGTCCTGCTTGTCCACTGCTACATATTTAACCTGTGATAGTCGTAGCTATAGGTCATGTCATTATCCGCAACGCGTGATACGCGCCTGATTAGATGCAATTCGGCGTTTGCAACTCGCGTCAGGTTTAGCTTGTCACGCCAGGTAAGTTTTGCACTAATTCAAATTTTATGACCGCTGTTATGCTTTTTAAGGTTTTGTGTGAAATTAAACCTTATTAAAATCGGTTTACTGTCTGTCTGTCTGTCTATCCGTCTTTCCTCTCTCTCTGTCTGTCACACGCATTTTCTCAGAAGCGATTATAGCTATTGATACCAAATTTGGTGAAAAGGTGAGAACTGTGATCGCTCACGCATACTCCGAATTACATCATTTTACTTTGAATTTGAGGGGCTGGAGTCCCCTTACATGCAAAAGGGGCGTGTAAATTATTCTCTGAAATATAGTCATGTAGGGTATCAAATGAAAGGCCTTGGTCAGTACTTTCCGGAACCGGCATTCGTTTTGACAATTGTCGGAGAGGTGGGGAGTGTAGGGGGTCGAAAGTGATCATTTCTTTCACGAACCCTTCCTCAGAAACTCCTCAACCGAAGAATCTGAAAAAAATCAAGAGACTGACGTGAATGTAATATGATCATTATGAGAATGGAATGTTTGAATTGAATGTTACATGATCATTCTGAGAATTTGTTTGTGAATGAAAAATGCTTATGGTGTGCAAATTTATAAATGATATATTAGATTATTAGAGATAATACTAAATGATAGATTATTAAACATACTGGTTTCGTATTCTATCTAATGTTCATCCACCCATTTAACTGGAAATTGGCTTCATAGTTTTCTGCTGAAAACGAAGAGCATATTCAAGTCGCTGGTAGTAGGTTGTTGGTTTTCATACTTGCTTAAGCTGAATCTGGTATAAAAACCTGCGTTATCCGTGTAAAATTCTCCGCAAGACCTTCTGTCTTTTCTGGATTTGCTTGTAAACTATTACGGTGAGTTTAATATTTTTATCCTTGCGTAGGACTGCACCGGACCCTGAAAGGCAAACTGGGAATATCAAGCGAAATTATCACTCCCTCCACTAGCGTCTCCATTGTAATACCTAGATAACCTCTAATTGGTAGTATACACACTAAATGGTCCTGGACTTAAGAATAAATTGGGGAGCTTATCCGTACACATCATAGGCATTAACCGACAGGTAGATACTGCTAAATGTCCGGGACCATTGAGTGTGTGGATACTGCGACCTAGATCTTAAAATCATTCGAAAATCATTCAAGATTGTGCCTCCTTCCAACGTATACCTACCAATGGGACGATTTTTTCTATTATGCTCATCCTAAACAAACATTGTCTATTAACTCATGTGTGTATATGAATATATGCTCAGACCTATTTAAATTTATAGCACACATCTGAATATTTCCACTTTATTGCATACATGCATCTAGATTTGCTCTTGGTCGGTTTGGATTCTAGTGTGGAAGCGATCTCATCAAGCACTGCCTCGCGCTTCCACCCTGAGGAGCAGGGTTTTCGTTCACCCTGCCTAACTACAGGTGGCATTTTGATCTAATTTTGTTTTACTCGAAACTCGACAAGGGTAAGAACTATTCTTTGAATGCGCCCAGTTTACATCTAGACTATAATATAATAGTTTCAGCTAATACAATAAATTCAGCCTAAGCCCAGAATCTAAAGAGTAGAGCGGAGCAAATTGGTGGGACCCGCCATTAATAGATGAAGGTTTTAGAACCATTGGAATACAATGAATTCACTTGGAATGCAAAATTTTGACCTTGTAGATTTTTGCGTTTGATGCCTAATTTTTTAATTCTAGAATGAACTTAAGGAGGTTTTCAAGTCAATTTCTAACATATAGTTATATCCTATTATTTACTCTATTTAAACAGACATCGTAATGTATTTTGAGACCAAGATTTTGTGTAGGTACATTACTGTAATTTTCTACAGATTCTTCGGTTGGATAAGTTCTGAGATCTGTGTTACTTTTAGGGGCACAATTTTGGAATCCCCACTCCCCAGTGTTTTTTCCAATAAAAGAAAGAGGATCAATTTGGAAAAGTACTAATTTAGCCCTTTCGTCTGATGATCGTATTCTGTCAAAAAAAATTGTGCTCTCCCGTTTCGCATATATGCGAAGCTCCCTTCAAACATAGACAACACGTTTTCGCCAAATTTCGTTATGGCTGCTCCAAGCATTTCTGAGTGAATCTCATTGACAGCCGGAAAAATGGAGAGACGGACAGACGTCTGTTTGCCTGTCTGCCACACCCCAATATGTGTTCCCCCAAGAGTGAAGCAGGTCGCGTTCTCAGAACCTATCCAACCAAAACATTTGAAAAAAATCACAGTGGTAGATCTCTACAGAATCTAGGCCTCAAAATACATCCGGATCTGATATCTGCACAAATGAAAGTAATACTAGTATGTTACCATATTTGCGGAATTTATCCGAAAACCCCCTTTAAGTTTATGGAGGGGTTTATGGAAACATTTTCGCTTTTCTTTTCTAGTTTTTTTTAATGATTTGAATATCAGTATCAATTACTGAAGGCAGGCATGTGAGTGTATATGTATATGCTAATAAAATTTGGGGGTAGGGTTTAATAAGATGGACGGGTATGGGTATGTGTGTTTTCGTAGGCAGAGAAAAGTGCAAATGCGTGAAAATGCCTTAGATCAATTTCGAGCACAATATTTATGTCATTAATACGTATGTACATATGCATATTTTATTTGGCAATATATGACGGAATATTTTGTATTCTTAGCTATGTACGAATGGAAATGGAAAATGGAGGATGATCACAAATACCTGAAACGCTGAGCTTCCGGTATTCCGACTTGTTTATATCTGTTGCAGCTTAACTTAGTCACATTTGTGAATAATATTGAACTGCTGGTGTGAAGTCTATAAGGTTGACTATTATGAATGCAGTGCTTTCCAAATCACTTTTTTGTGTAAATGGATCTTTAGAAGATAGCGTACGGTTGAATATTTAATATATATTTACATACGGAACATTGATCGTTGTACTGCATAGGCAACTATGAAATTTGAAATAAGTTCTTTCACAAATCTGAATTTACCTGCGGTTGCTGAAGACAGATCATCATCATCATCATCAACGGCGCAACAATCGGTATCCTGTCTAAGCCGACCTTAAAAAGGAACTTCAGACATCCCGCTTTTTTGCCGAGGTCCACCAATTCGATATCGCTAAAGGCTGTCTGGCATCCTGACTTACGCCATCGCTCCATCTTAGGCAGGGTCTGCCCCGTCTTATTTTTCTACCGTAAATATTGCCCTTATAGACTTTCCGGGCTGGTTCATCCTCATCTATACGGATTAAGTGATCCGCCCAGCATAACTTATTGAGCCCGATTTTATCCACCACTTGACGGTCATGATATCGCTCATAGCTTTCGTCATTATGTAGGCTACGGAATCGTCCATCCTCATGTAGGGGGCCAAAAATTCTTCGGAGGATTCTTCTCTCGAATGCGGCCAAGAGTTCGCAATTTTTCTTGCTAAGAACCCAAGTTTCCGAGGAGTACATGAGGACTGGCAAGGTCATAGTCTTGTACAGTAAGAGCTTTGACCATATGGTGAGACGTTTCGAGCGGAGCAGTCTTGGTAAGCTGAAATAGGCTCTGTTTGCTGACAATAACTGTGCACGGATTTCGTCATCGTAGCTGTTATCGGTTGTGATTTTCGACCCTAGATAGGAGAAATTATCTACGGTCTCAAAGTTGTAGCCTCCTATCTTTATTCTTCCCGTTTGACGAGTGCGGTTTGATGTTGTTGGTTGGTTGGTTTTCGGTGTAGACGTTGCCGTGCTATGCCATTCCATGCTCATTGAAAATATCGCTATGCAAGAACTTATATGGCCAATATTTGTATGTGGAGTCAGATCATTAATTTAATTGGCGAAAGCCAGAGTAGGAAGGCTATCTTTAATCCTTTATGATAATCAGGTAATATTAAGCAATAAACTCATGCATAACAAAAACGTCAGCAGTCTCAAAGAGCGTGGATACGTACAGAGATTTACTATGAACTTCTCGAGCGGGAGAGAGAACCGACTTTACAGACATAAAAAGCAAGCTCTGAAGGATCAACAGCGAAGTCGAGAGATGCTGGGAGCAACCACACCAGGGAAGTTTACCAGCAAGTCAGCAGGATGAAACCATATGTAGGAAAATCTGATGACAAATGCTACCACCAGGAAGCATAGAGAAAAGAGTCCGTGCAATTCATCGGCTTAAGAACCACAAGCGCCAAGGGCTGATGGTAGAATACTATTGCGAATTTAAACAATTGCAATCTCTTAACCGCGATCCAGAGAATAGTCTTCCGAAGAATTTTCGGTCTACCTACCCGATAGGCTGCGATAGATACATCACCTAATCCGCATGGATGATAACGATGAGAAAATGGATGCGTAGTGAACCCAACATCAGACTCATTGCGCCGATTGCCGCACAGGTGATAATGGTAATAACATTGCTCGTAATAATAGGATTTTCGAGAAACTTTCTGGTATTACGCACTCATTCTATTCTATACCTTGCTCATTTTCTTCAATTAAGACGAATTGAATAGTTGCTTTTCGGTGATTTAAAGATAAAAGTTTAAATATATGCCATTATTACCTTTATTTGAGCAGGTATTGAAAAGTGAACTTAGATTGTCTAGCATGTATCTGGATTCAAAAACTTTGAGTATCTCCCCCTCCTTTGGCATATATTCGGAGCCCGTCCTAGATTTGATATGTAAGCGTAGATATGTAAAGCGAAAAAAGCGAGTATTTCAAACGGTTGGGCAGTAAACCGATTTTATAAAGGTTTTTTTTATCCAAAACATTCATTCGAAGGAAGAAAGTAGATATTGATCTATTGTTTTAACCTGTCCACCTTAGTTAATTCTCGAATTACCGAATCTATTATATTTTACAACTTTACCTTACGAAGAAGCAAACGAAATAAAATTTTCCTATCTAAGTACTACCTACATACTTCAAGGAATGGTTGAATGATTGATAACCGTTTTTAAGGTTTTGTGTAAAACAAAACCTTATTAAAATCGATTCAATGTCTGTCTGTCTGTCTGTCTGTCTGTCTGTCTGTCACACACATTTTTCTCCAAAATGGCTAAACCGATCCGAACGAAATTTGGTGGACAGATGGGAACTATGAAATCCCACACATATAGCGAGTGGCATAAATTTAGGTGGAGTTTAAAGGGGGGCTCCCCATACATGCAAAGGGGGGATTCAAAAATTTTTTTCACCGGATATAGTTGTGTAGGGTATCAAATGAAAGGTCTCGATTTGTACTTTCCGAAACTGACATTAGTTTTGGCATGAATTGCAAAGTGCGGGAGTAAGGAGTCAAAATGTACGCACTTGAAGTGAGACAGGACTCATTTTCGGAAACTACCCAACCTAAAAATCCGAAAAAAATCAGGGTGGTGCGCCTAGATGAAATCTAGGCCTCAAAATATATCCCATTCCGATATCTGCTCAAATAAACTTACTAATAGTATATAACTACTTTTTAGAAATTTACTGAAAAACCCCCCTTAAATTCATCCTAGGACTTCCGAATTTTGTACCAGCATAGGAGATAATATTTCGAATATACGTGCTAAATTTCATGGAAATCAGGCAATTAACGCCAAAGTTATAGCAGTTCAAACTTAGCAATTTCGAGCGAGTTTACTGCTTCCAAAGCCATGCAAATCAGATGCTGACGTCATAATTACCCGGAATAATTGACATTCGCGTGGAATATTAAAGTCACATTTATGAAGAATCTATTTATCTGCAGCCCTTTTTAAGGTTTTGTGTAAAACGCTTATGTGAAATCTAATCTTCGAGAGATGTCCCATTCCGGTATCTGCTCAAAAAATTTACTAATAGTATATTACCAACTTTTAGAAATAGACTAAAAAACTCCCCTTAAGTTCATCCTAAGTGTACTAAATTTTGCACCGACATAGAGGATAGCCTCGTGCATACGCATGCCAGGTTTCATGAAAATCCAACTATTAGTGGGAAAGTTATAGCAGTTCAAACTTATCAATTTCGTGCTAATTAACAGCATTCTAAGCCATACAAATAAGATGGTGACGTCATAATTAACCAGAATAATTGAAATTCGAGTGAAATATTAAAATTCCATTCAAGAAGAATCTAATTCTCCCTAGCCCTTTTTAAGGTTTTGTGTGAAACAAAACCTTATTAGAATCGAGACGGTGTCTGTCTGTCCGTCTGTCCGTCTGTCTGTCTGTCTGTCTTCTTTTTTTTTTTTTTTTTTTTTTTTTTTTTTTGAGGAGGTGGAAATCTTCAAAAGACACTGGTCTGGACACACCAGCGTGTGGGATTTTTACCCACTAAAACCACCCCCGACTCCCTCCCTGCCCCGCGGAACCACCATAAGGTATTACATCACGGGGCGGAGTCAGCTCACTCTAGCTTAATCCCATTTCTTCTATACGCGCCGCACGTGACCGCGTTTTTCTCCTTTCCTCTGCCTTTCGCAATTTATCTTGAATTGATGCGATCATGGAGTTGACCGCATCCCAATTCTCTTGATGTGCTAGCATTTTCGGCACCAGATTTTCTGGTACCAGCACCTCTCCTAGAGTCTCCTCTAGGTTCCTCCTTTCTTCCACAAATCTCGGACAGTGGAAGAATACATGCTCTGGGTCCTCTGGGACTCCATCGCAATTTGGACAGTCGGGTGAGGTCTCCAATTTAAACCTGTGAAGGTATTGGAGATATCCTCCATGTCCCGTGAGAAACTGGGTGAGATTATAATTAACCTCACCGTGTCGTCTCTCCAACCACTCCTTGATGACAGGAATGAGCCTGTGAGTCCACCGGCCCTTTCCCGAGCGTTCCCACCGCTCTTGCCATCTATTTATGGATCTCTCCCTCTCAGCCTTCTTCGTCTGCAATAAGGGAGAGATTGGCTTCGCATGGTATATATTCGCCATCTCATCTGCCAAGATGTCAATGGGCATCATTCCAGAGATGACGAATGCTGCATCATCTGAGACAGTCCTGAAGGCAGAGCATACCCTCAGAGCTGTCCTCCTGTACACTGCATTCAGTTTGCTAGTGTTAACTGACATCCGCAACGCCTCGCTCCAAACTGGGGTCGCATAGAGCATAATTGAGGTCACCACCCTGGCTATAAGCAACCTAGAGGTATGCCGTGGCCCTCCCACGTTCGGCATCATCCTGGCCAGGGCCATACTGGCAGTGGATGATTTATCACAAACATACTGTACGTGTTGCTTATAGCTGAGCTTCCTGTCTATCACCACCCCCAAGTATTTGATGGCCGGCTTGGAAGTGATGATTTGATTCCCGACTCTAACACAGGCGTAATTTCTCTTCCGGCGCTTCGTGATGAGGACCGCTTCTGTTTTTTCCTCCGCAAGCGTCAGACCAGAGCTCTCTAACCAGCATTTGACAGCACTGATTGCCTCGCTTGAGTATAACTCAGCATCTTCGAGATGCTTTGCGACAACAACCAGTGCAATGTCGTCAGCGTAACCCACCACTGTGGCTTCCTCCGGAAGGGGAAGATTAAGTACATCGTTGTACATGATGTTCCACAGTAGTGGGCCCAATACGGAGCCCTGCGGGACACCCGCGGAAACGACGTACTCCTGCAATCCGTCATCAGTGTCGTACCAGAGCCTCCTTTCAGTTAAATAACTATCGACAATTGCGGCGAGGTAGGCGGGAATACCAACCTTCGCTAGGGATTTCCGGATTAGATTCCAATTGGCCGAATTGAATGCATTTTTCACGTCCAGGGTTACTACCACGCAATATTTGCTGGTACTACCCTTTCCGTGGATTGCATCTTCGGCCAAGCCAGTAACCAATTTGATGGCATCAATGGTTGATCTGGCTTTACGGAATCCATACTGCCGATCTGAAAGGCCGCCTTGGCTCTCAACTACTGGGAGTAATCTATTATAGATTACCCGCTCTAGCATTTTTCCCACCGTGTCCAAAAGACATATGGGTCGGTATGAGGATGGTTCACCTGGTGGTTTACCAGGCTTAGGCAGAAGCACCAACTTCTGCCGCTTCCATACCGCTGGAAATATTCCCTCGGACATGCACGCTTCGAACAACTCAGCAAACATGTCCGGCCTGGATTTCACGGCAAGCTTAAGGGCCTTATTCGGTACTCCGTCCAGACCCGGTGCTTTATTGTCTCCTATTCTGCCGCAGATCTCCAGGAGCTCGTCTCTGGTGACTGGCGGGATTGCCGTCACATTCAGAGGTGGTTGGAATGTGTCGGTGTTCTCCTCTTGCTGGGGGAATAACCCCTGGATGATTTTCAACAAGAGGGCGGGGCACGTGATCTGCGGAGACGAACGGCCTCTAAATCGTCCCATCACGATTCCATAAGCTCTCCCCCACGGATTTACGTCCGCTTCTGAGCAGAGCTCCCTAAAGCATTTCCTCTTGCTTCGCTGGATGGCGAGCTTGAGGGTTTTGCGGGCTGCCTTGTAGGCGCACTCTTTCTGCCCTTGATCGACTCTACCTACCGCCCTCTGAGCCGCTCTTCTCGCTCGGTGGCAGGCTGATCGAAGGCCGGTCAGTTCATCATTCCACCAGTAGTTTGGTCTTCTACGGGGGAATGCGCACCTCCTAGGCATGGACGCGTCACATGCTTTGGCGATGCATTGAGCCAGATGGACAGCTCTTTCCGTAGAGGCGCCTGCTATATCAGGTTGATCCAACCACACCTCTAAGAAGCTCTGCTCATCCAAAGATTTTGCAGACCAGCCTGAAATCTTTTTCGGTTTCGGGCATGATAGCTCTTTGCCCTGAGGTTCGACACATGTCTCAAAGAAAACTGCCTGGTGATCGCTGTGGGTGTAGCGTTCGCTGACGCACCAGGACATACCACGCGCCAGCGAAGGGCTGACAAAGGTCAGGTCTACAACCGAGCCTGATCCCCCTTTCTGGAAGGTGTTTACAGCACCTTCGTTAGCCAAAACTATGTCCATCTGCGCAAAAGCTTCTAATAAACTGCGCCCCCTAGCATTTGATTCCCTACTACCCCACTCTAGGGCCCAAGCATTGAAATCACCAGCAATCACCTTTGGACTTCGTCCCTTCGCGTCGAGAACAAGATTATCAAGCATTTGCTCGAATTCAGACAGTGTCAAACTTGGCGGGGCGTAGCAGCTGTATACATATACACCACTTATTTTCGCCCACACGAAGCCACTGCCTGCCTGACTTGCAGTACATTGTATGGCTTGTCGACCGCAAGCCCATATCGCCGCTCCACCAGTCGAATCTTTGACCCATATGCCACCGTGACGGTGTCTATACGGTTCGCTTATGATGGCGATTTCCATCTCAGATTCGAACGTGGCCTGCTCAAGTAAATCCTGAGCGACCCTGCAATGATTCAGGTTTATTTGAATAAACCTCATTTTCTCATTGCAGTGAGCGCCTTCCTAAATTCTGGACATTTACCACTCCCGGCAATATGCCGGTTATCCTGTCCCTCTTTTACTTCGCACAATAGGCACTTGGGGTCCCTATTGCACTCTCTGGCAATATGGCCTTTCTCCCCACACCTTCTGCATCGATCGGATCGATCAATGCTGCTGGTGCATGCCTTCGCGAAGTGTCCAAACATGAGGCATTTAAAGCACCTCTTCAGTGAAATTTGTTCCCTTAAACGGCAGACAACCCATCCAATCCGAACCCTTCCGGCAGCCAATAACATCTGTGCTGCCTCCGCTGGTACTCGTATTGTGGCCGTTTGAGTACCACCATAGGCTTTTCGTAAGCCCACAATAGACTCCTCGGTGAGTTCTTTCAACTTGAATTGCTCCTTCAGAGCAATACAAATTTCTTCTTTCGATGTTACTTCATCAAGATCCTTACATTGAAGGTAGATCTCATGTTTTTGGGCACGCACTGCGGCATTCTCCCCAAGCGAGTTTTTCACTTGAGTGCGAAAGTCATCAGTTTTGCCCACGCTGGATCTTTTCAGCTCGAACATGAGATCCCCTTTCTGGGTTCTTCGGATTCGGTTTACATTTCCGCTCAGATCTTTTAGGCCGGGATCCGCTTTGACCTTTTTGAGTATCTCCGCGTAGGACAGATTGCCCTTACTGGAGATAACAATTACATCTGGACGAGTTCGCACTTTTGCCTTTCGTTCCGCTTTTTTGTTGGTAACTTTAGTCCATCCATCGTTTTCGCTGGTCTTAGGCTTCGCAACGCTGGTCGAGTTTCCTAGATTCGCTGTACGGTTTCCTCCTTCTGACCTGTTGGTGTTGGTTTTCCGGATGTCCTGTCCGCCTTTTTTTCTCTTAGGCGCCTGCTGATTACTTAAAGGATCCCCCTCTTTTTCACGTACTCGCTTATTTCGCTGGGATTCGATGGTAGTACGGTTAGGCGTCACTTGGGTCGCTTGTGATACTGTTGGCACAGCGGGGTTCGGCGTGTTCTTATCATTCTTTTCCTCCATCTGTGATCTATTATAGAGAACTCTAATAGCCCTCACCATATTATTTATGGCTTGGTGCACGTTGTGCTTGTCCTTGATAAACTCGGACAGCTCAACTATTTTTGCCCCAAGCTGGGTGAAGGGTAATTC